>NW_021148411.1:0-7241 GCF_002837175.3 Physeter macrocephalus
GAATACATGCACCCTCTGTGGGAGAGATCGTGCCACATTCTTTCTATGTTTTGCCTATGGAGACGGAGACGAAACTATTCCTGTCGGCAGAAGACGGTGATGCACTGTTTCTATCCGGTGTTCCCATACCAGGCAACCTGTGTGACGTGTTAAATGGTTATACACGACTCACTCATTGAAAAAGAGATATACGTGTGACGAAGCTTTGCTGAAGGTGGAGATGTTCGCATGCAGACACAAAAACTAGAGCGCAGTTTGTGCGCACTATTGGAACATGTCCCAGATGACGACGACACTTGGCGGTGGGGTGTTCCGTTGTGTCTGTCCAATATTAATGACGATCGTCAATGCTGAGTAAAGCCGCCTTCATATATAAATGTGGTGAGCTTGAATGCGGTCCGGCATTCAAGGCTATACGCATCGTGGCTGCTGACAAAGCATGAACAGCAATCAACGAGTGAAATCGATCTGGCAGATCTGACCTGCTCGGCAGCCTTCGCCCTTTTATGAAACTGAGAAGTCTACTGCGTTAGCAGCTACCGTAGCGGTGGTGTTACCTGCATGAGGCGTCGTAATCGCATTCAGTACTTTATATATTCTGCTGGCAAGGACTGACTTCATTCCTTCCTTGCGTCACACTTAACGTCATTCAGAGCAATTCCGGTGGAAAAGTGTTTTTCGCTCTGGCAGCCGTCCGATACCTATTTATCGTCCCCGTAAAAACAACGGTCTTGCAGACAGTGCAACAATAGGTAGCTAGTGCATTCGTTGCACCAAGACTGCATAATCATGCTTTGAGGAGAAAACGCGCCTTGCAACAACGTGGCTTGTGGCGGCACTGTATTCACTTATTTTTACGGTAACGCCTGTGTCCCGACAGACACGCAGTGGCAGCGCTGAAAGGAAACTGAGAAGGTAACACGTGTTCAGCGTAAAGCCCGGTGCTGCTGTTATGACAATGATGTGTGGCGTCGCCACATGTGGCCAGTCTACCTGTAACATGAATCAGCTCCCGGGGAGGTGTGGAAGCAAATGTGTGGCCATCTGAGGGCCCTCTCTGCATACAAGACAAGCTTAAGAGGCTGTCCTCGCACCATTTCGTCCAAACACTTGATCGGCTCTCTTGTGTAAATTCCTTCCACTTTGCTTGCGGACACTTACTTCTCAGCACGCTACCTCAGATTGTGCGCCGAGCGCTAGCACACCCATACAGCTGTCCTGGACACGGAAGCAGGTCAGCACATTGGAAACGGTTCTCCAACCCTCCACCATGTGTGTGTGCAGACGGACAGGGACTAGGGTGAGTGTTTCTCACCAGAAACGCATTGCGGAGAGGAAAAGAGTCGAGGATTGCAGGCCGTGATCTCGGACTCGCACATCTGCAGAGGTAAAAAGGCGCATTTACGGACGATGTAGTGAATAGCCTCTCTTTACATTCAAACCACCTGTCCACGGAGAGCCACCGGAAACGCTGCCATGCTCAGCATAGACACACACAGTACCGTGTCCTGTGGAAGAGCCCGCAATGGAGGGTGGACTCACGAAGAGGCAGAACTGCCTCTCTGTCAGCCGATCAAATCTGGCGCAGGCTAAGAGCACGATCCGGATGTTTCCGCCCTGGTAAATCCAGCCGGACGTGCCAGTAAGCAGTGCAGGTGTCCCCCTGCGTGCTGAGTAGTAATTTCTACAGCGCAAGTAGAGAACAGACATCTAGATCGTTGCGTTTGTCTGATTGTTGGGAGTGGAACCTTTTCTGGCGAAGGCATCCACCATTACTGCTGCAATCAAGGTTACATGGCTTTCTCTCTATGGTCGCACGTGTACAATTTCCCGATGCATCTCTGTTTGTCATGAAGCACGTGCAGGTTACCGCCACTGGAACGAATTCGGACAAGTGATAACATCATGCTTGTAGCATGCAACGCTATCGAACGTCGTCTACGGTTGCAGGTGACGGAAATCGCGCAGAGAAACACACCGCTGACTCGAATATTTGCCAAGACTAAGCGTCCCGCGAAGCAAAGTAAGTCTTGAAAACACATTCAATTGTACGAGGCACCCGTGAATTGGACTGCGCAGCCATATTCTACTTTCATAGACTGAATCTACAGCAGCGTTACTGCATGCCGTCTTTTTTCCGTCAGGGGAGTGTGGTGTGCATGTGCATACCTGTGAGACGACAGGAATCTCGACGTGGTGTTAACAGTTACCACTGTCCTCATTTGTGACAATTCGTGCTGCTTCACAAATGGATTCCGTCATCTCCACCACAGCTCGTGATTCTGCAAATGCACTCTACACCGACTGCAGTCTCCAATTAGCGGGAAGTCCCTTGCAATAGAGTTTTGGCATTAGCGTCTTGGGGAGAGTCTACACCGTCCAAGTGAACGGATATTGTAGGCTTGTAATTCTCATCACGGACTACCAGACGGCAGGCACAAGCATAGCACTTGAGTTGGTTGCTCTTACGTGCGTTTGCAGTTGTTGAGAAGCGGGAGCTACAAGAACATCGACGATGGATAAATTCAAGTGTCACCAGTTGACATGGAGCGTCACTGCTCTCAGCGGCTGCTCTGAATACATGCACCCTCTGTGGGAGAGATCGTGCCACATTCTTTCTATGTTTTGTGTATGGAGACGGAGACGAAAATATTCCTGCCGGCAGAAGACGATGCACTGTTTCTATCCTGTGTTCCCATACCAGGCAACCTGTGTGACGTGTTAAATGGTTATACACGACTCACTCATTGAAAAAGAGATATACGTGTGACGAAGCTTTGCTGAAGGTGGAGATGTTCGCATGCAGACACAAAAACTAGAGCGCAGTTTGTGCGCACTATTGGAACATGTCCCAGATGACGACGACACTTGGCGGTGGGGTGTTCCGTTGTGTCTGTCCAATATTAATGACGATCGTCAATGCTGAGTAAAGCCGCCTTCATATATAAATGTGGTGAGCTTGAATGCGGTCCGGCATTCAAGGCTATACGCATCGTGGCTGCTGACAAAGCATGAACAGCAATCAACGAGTGAAATCGATCTGGCAGATCTGACCTGCTCGGCAGCCTTCGCCCTTTTATGAAACTGAGAAGTCTACTGCGTTAGCAGCTACCGTAGCGGTGGTGTTACCTGCATGAGGCGTCGTAATCGCATTCAGTACTTTATATATTCTGCTGGCAAGGACTGACTTCATTCCTTCCTTGCGTCACACTTAACGTCATTCAGAGCAATTCCGGTGGAAAAGTGTTTTTCGCTCTGGCAGCCGTCCGATACCTATTTATCGTCCCCGTAAAAACAACGGTCTTGCAGACAGTGCAACAATAGGTAGCTAGTGCATTCGTTGCACCAAGACTGCATAATCATGCTTTGAGGAGAAAACGCGCCTTGCAACAACGTGGCTTGTGGCGGCACTGTATTCACTTATTTTTACGGTAACGCCTGTGTCCCGACAGACACGCAGTGGCAGCGCTGAAAGGAAACTGAGAAGGTAACACGTGTTCAGCGTAAAGCCCGGTGCTGCTGTTATGACAATGATGTGTGGCGTCGCCACATGTGGCCAGTCTACCTGTAACATGAATCAGCTCCCGGGGAGGTGTGGAAGCAAATGTGTGGCCATCTGAGGGCCCTCTCTGCATACAAGACAAGCTTAAGAGGCTGTCCTCGCACCATTTCGTCCAAACACTTGATCGGCTCTCTTGTGTAAATTCCTTCCACTTTGCTTGCGGACACTTACTTCTCAGCACGCTACCTCAGATTGTGCGCCGAGCGCTAGCACACCCATACAGCTGTCCTGGACACGGAAGCAGGTCAGCACATTGGAAACGGTTCTCCAACCCTCCACCATGTGTGTGTGCAGACGGACAGGGACTAGGGTGAGTGTTTCTCACCAGAAACGCATTGCGGAGAGGAAAAGAGTCGAGGATTGCAGGCCGTGATCTCGGACTCGCACATCTGCAGAGGTAAAAAGGCGCATTTACGGACGATGTAGTGAATAGCCTCTCTTTACATTCAAACCACCTGTCCACGGAGAGCCACCGGAAACGCTGCCATGCTCAGCATAGACACACACAGTACCGTGTCCTGTGGAAGAGCCCGCAATGGAGGGTGGACTCACGAAGAGGCAGAACTGCCTCTCTGTCAGCCGATCAAATCTGGCGCAGGCTAAGAGCACGATCCGGATGTTTCCGCCTTGGTAAATCCAGCCGGACGTGCCAGTAAGCAGTGCAGGTGTCCCCCTGCGTGCTGAGTAGTAATTTCTACAGCGCAAGTAGAGAACAGACATCTAGATCGTTGCGTTTGTCTGATTGTTGGGAGTGGAACCTTTTCTGGCGAAGGCATCCACCATTACTGCTGCAATCAAGGTTACATGGCTTTCTCTCTATGGTCGCACGTGTACAATTTCCCGATGCATCTCTGTTTGTCATGAAGCACGTGCAGGTTACCGCCACTGGAACGAATTCGGACAAGTGATAACATCATGCTTGTAGCATGCAACGCTATCGGACGTCGTCTTCGGTTGCAGGTGACGGAAATCGCGCAGAGAAACACATCGCTGACCCGAATATTTGCCAAGACTAAGCGCCCCGCGAAGCAAAGTAAGTCTTGAAAACAAATTCAATTGTACGAAGCACCGGTGAATTGGACTACGCAGCCATATTCTACTTTCATACATTGAATCTACAGCAGCGTTACTGCATGCCGTCTTTTTTCCGTCAGGGGAGTGTGATGTGCATGTGCGTACCTGTGAGACGACAGGAATCTCGACGTGGTGTTAACAGTTACCACTGTCCTCATTTGTGAACATTCGTGCTGCTTCACAAACGGATTCCGTCATCTCCACCACAGCCCGTGATTCTGCAAATGCACTCTACACCGACTGCAGTCTCCAATTAGCGGGAAGTCCCTTGCAATAGAGTTTTGGCATTAGCGTCTTGGGGAGAGTCTACACCGTCCAAGTGAACGGATATTGTAGGCTTGTAATTCTCATCACGGACTACCAGACGGCAGGCACAAGCATAGCACTTGAGTTGGTTGCTCTTACGTGCGTTTGCAGTTGTTGAGAAGCGGGAGCTACAAGAACATCGACGATGGATAAATTCAAGTGTCACCAGTTGACATGGAGCGTCACTGCTCTCAGCGGCTGCTCTGAATACATGCACCCTCTGTGGGAGAGATCGTGCCACATTCTTTCTATGTTTTGTGTATGGAGACGGAGACGAAAATATTCCTGCCGGCAGAAGACGATGCACTGTTTCTATCCTGTGTTCCCATACCAGGCAACCTGTGTGACGTGTTAAATGGTTATACACGACTCACTCATTGAAAAAGAGATATACGTGTGACGAAGCTTTGCTGAAGGTGGAGATGTTCGCATGCAGACACAAAAACTAGAGCGCAGTTTGTGCGCACTATTGGAACATGTCCCAGATGACGACGACACTTGGCGGTGGGGTGTTCCGTTGTGTCTGTCCAATATTAATGACGATCGTCAATGCTGAGTAAAGCCGCCTTCATATATAAATGTGGTGAGCTTGAATGCGGTCCGGCATTCAAGGCTATACGCATCGTGGCTGCTGACAAAGCATGAACAGCAATCAACGAGTGAAATCGATCTGGCAGATCTGACCTGCTCGGCAGCCTTCGCCCTTTTATGAAACTGAGAAGTCTACTGCGTTAGCAGCTACCGTAGCGGTGGTGTTACCTGCATGAGGCGTCGTAATCGCATTCAGTACTTTATATATTCTGCTGGCAAGGACTGACTTCATTCCTTCCTTGCGTCACACTTAACGTCATTCAGAGCAATTCCGGTGGAAAAGTGTTTTTCGCTCTGGCAGCCGTCCGATACCTATTTATCGTCCCCGTAAAAACAACGGTCTTGCAGACAGTGCAACAATAGGTAGCTAGTGCATTCGTTGCACCAAGACTGCATAATCATGCTTTGAGGAGAAAACGCGCCTTGCAACAACGTGGCTTGTGGCGGCACTGTATTCACTTATTTTTACGGTAACGCCTGTGTCCCGACAGACACGCAGTGGCAGCGCTGAAAGGAAACTGAGAAGGTAACACGTGTTCAGCGTAAAGCCCGGTGCTGCTGTTATGACAATGATGTGTGGCGTCGCCACATGTGGCCAGTCTACCTGTAACATGAATCAGCTCCCGGGGAGGTGTGGAAGCAAATGTGTGGCCATCTGAGGGCCCTCTCTGCATACAAGACAAGCTTAAGAGGCTGTCCTCGCACCATTTCGTCCAAACACTTGATCGGCTCTCTTGTGTAAATTCCTTCCACTTTGCTTGCGGACACTTACTTCTCAGCACGCTACCTCAGATTGTGCGCCGAGCGCTAGCACACCCATACAGCTGTCCTGGACACGGAAGCAGGTCAGCACATTGGAAACGGTTCTCCAACCCTCCACCATGTGTGTGTGCAGACGGACAGGGACTAGGGTGAGTGTTTCTCACCAGAAACGCATTGCGGAGAGGAAAAGAGTCGAGGATTGCAGGCCGTGATCTCGGACTCGCACATCTGCAGAGGTAAAAAGGCGCATTTACGGACGATGTAGTGAATAGCCTCTCTTTACATTCAAACCACCTGTCCACGGAGAGCCACCGGAAACGCTGCCATGCTCAGCATAGACACACACAGTACCGTGTCCTGTGGAAGAGCCCGCAATGGAGGGTGGACTCACGAAGAGGCAGAACTGCCTCTCTGTCAGCCGATCAAATCTGGCGCAGGCTAAGAGCACGATCCGGATGTTTCCGCCCTGGTAAATCCAGCCGGACGTGCCAGTAAGCAGTGCAGGTGTCCCCCTGCGTGCTGAGTAGTAATTTCTACAGCGCAAGTAGAGAACAGACATCTAGATCGTTGCGTTTGTCTGATTGTTGGGAGTGGAACCTTTTCTGGCGAAGGCATCCACCATTACTGCTGCAATCAAGGTTACATGGCTTTCTCTCTATGGTCGCACGTGTACAATTTCCCGGTGCATCTCTGGTTGTCATGAAGCACGTGCAGGTTACCGCCACTGGAACGAATTCGGACAAGTGATAACATCATGCTTGTAGCATGCAACGCTATCGAACGTCGTCTACGGTTACAGGTGACGGAAATCGCGCAGAGAAACACATCGCTGACCCGAATATTTGCCAAGACTAAGCGCCCCGCGAAGCAAAGTAAGTCTTGAAAACACATTCAATTGTACGAGGCACCCGTGAATTGGACTGCGCAGCCATATTCTACTTTCATA
>NW_021148411.1:7365-8877 GCF_002837175.3 Physeter macrocephalus
TGTGCATGTGCATACCTGTGAGACGACAGGAATCTCGACGTGGTGTTAACAGTTACCACTGTCCTCATTTGTGAACATTCGTGCTGCTTCACAAACGGATTCCGTCATCTCCACCACAGCCCGTGATTCTGCAAATGCACTCTACACCGACTGCAGTCTCCAATTAGCGGGAAGTCCCTTGCAATAGAGTTTTGGCATTAGCGTCTTGGGGAGAGTCTACACCGTCCAAGTGAACGGATATTGTAGGCTTGTAATTCTCATCACGGACTACCAGACGGCAGGCACAAGCATAGCACTTGAGTTGGTTGCTCTTACGTGCGTTTGCAGTTGTTGAGAAGCGGGAGCTACAAGAACATCGACGATGGATAAATTCAAGTGTCACCAGTTGACATGGAGCGTCACTGCTCTCAGCGGCTGCTCTGAATACATGCACCCTCTGTGGGAGAGATCGTGCCACATTCTTTCTATGTTTTGTGTATGGAGACGGAGACGAAAATATTCCTGCCGGCAGAAGACGATGCACTGTTTCTATCCTGTGTTCCCATACCAGGCAACCTGTGTGACGTGTTAAATGGTTATACACGACTCACTCATTGAAAAAGAGATATACGTGTGACGAAGCTTTGCTGAAGGTGGAGATGTTCGCATGCAGACACAAAAACTAGAGCGCAGTTTGTGCGCACTATTGGAACATGTCCCAGATGACGACGACACTTGGCGGTGGGGTGTTCCGTTGTGTCTGTCCAATATTAATGACGATCGTCAATGCTGAGTAAAGCCGCCTTCATATATAAATGTGGTGAGCTTGAATGCGGTCCGGCATTCAAGGCTATACGCATCGTGGCTGCTGACAAAGCATGAACAGCAATCAACGAGTGAAATCGATCTGGCAGATCTGACCTGCTCGGCAGCCTTCGCCCTTTTATGAAACTGAGAAGTCTACTGCGTTAGCAGCTACCGTAGCGGTGGTGTTACCTGCATGAGGCGTCGTAATCGCATTCAGTACTTTATATATTCTGCTGGCAAGGACTGACTTCATTCCTTCCTTGCGTCACACTTAACGTCATTCAGAGCAATTCCGGTGGAAAAGTGTTTTTCGCTCTGGCAGCCGTCCGATACCTATTTATCGTCCCCGTAAAAACAACGGTCTTGCAGACAGTGCAACAATAGGTAGCTAGTGCATTCGTTGCACCAAGACTGCATAATCATGCTTTGAGGAGAAAACGCGCCTTGCAACAACGTGGCTTGTGGCGGCACTGTATTCACTTATTTTTACGGTAACGCCTGTGTCCCGACAGACACGCAGTGGCAGTGCTGAAAGGAAACTCAGAAGGTAACACGTGTTCAGCGTAAAGCCCGGTGCTGCTGTTATGACAATGATGTGTGGCGTCGCCACATGTGGCCAGTCTACCTATAACATGAATCAGCTCCCGGGGAGGTGTAGAAGCAAATGTGTGCCCATCTGAGGGCCCTCTCTGCATACAAGACAAGCTTAAGAGGCTGTCCTCGCAC
>NW_021148412.1:0-902 GCF_002837175.3 Physeter macrocephalus
AGAGGCTGTCTTTTCTCCACTGTATATCCTTCCCTCCTTTATCAAAGATGAGGTGACATATGTGTGTGGGTTTATCTCTGGGCTTTCTATCCTGTTCCATTGATCTATATTTCTGTTTTTGTGTCAGTACCATACTGTCTTGATTACCGTAGCCTTGTAGTATAATCTGAAGTCAGGGAGCCTGATTCCTCCAGCTCCATTTTTCGTTCTCAAGATTGCTTTGGCTATTCGGGGTCTTTTGTGTTTCCATACAAATTGTGAAATTTTTTTTTCTAGTTCTGTAAAAAATGCCAGTGGTAGTTTGATAGGGATTGCATTGAATCTGTAGATTGCTTTGGGTAGTACAGTCATTTTCACAATGTTGATTCTTCCAATCCAAGAACATGGTATATCTCTCCATCTATTTGTAGCATATTTAATTTCTTTCATTAGTGTCTTATAGTTTTCTGCATACAAGTCTTTTGTCTCCTTAGGTAGGTTTATTCCTAGATATTTTATTCTTTTTGTTGCAATGGTAAATGGGAGTGTTTTCTTAATTTCACTCTCAGATTTTTCATCATTAGTGTATAAGAATGCCAGAGATTTCTGTGCATTAATTTTGTATCCTGCTACTTTACCAAATTCATTGATTAGCTCTAGTAGTTTCCTGGTAGCATCCTTAGGATTCTCTATGTATACTATCAGTAATCAAGACAGTATGGTACTGGCACAAAAACAGAAATATAGATCAATGGAACAGGATAGAAAGCCCAGAGATAAACCCACACACATATGGTCACCTTATCTTTGATAAAGGAGGGAAGGATATACAGTGGAGAAAAGACAGCCTCTTCAATAAGTGGTGCTGGGAAAACTGGACAGCTACATGTAAAAGTATGAAATTAGAACAATCCCTAACACCA
>NW_021148412.1:5597-8875 GCF_002837175.3 Physeter macrocephalus
TTTAAAGTTGGGTCATGTGATTTAAAAACCAGTGGCAGCTGATTGATTTAAATCCCGGTCATATGACATGAGGAGTGGGTGCTAAAAACTGCTTCTTCATCTCTGGCTCAGAATATCATATCCCTTCTTGGTTTTTCTTATGATTTAGAAAACTTGAGCTGTCTCTCCTTGGAATCGTCAGGAGAAAAATACAGTATTTCAGGTTCATTCTTGAAACCAACTTCTCATGGTTAAGGGGTATTGACTGAAAGATCTCCCTTCATCAAGAGATTCCAACCCTCTGTAAGACACTTCATTGTAATTGGAGAAAAAAGAAGAATGAAATCGGGCCAGCAGCTGCAGGAGGCCAAGGCAGCCCCCAGGACTAGGGAAGGAGGAGGAGGAAGGGCTGAGAGTTGCCATTAGAGCAGACAACCTTCAGAGGGCGCTGAAGCACCGGCAGAACCCACCTGCCACGCACCGGCAGAGCCCACCTGCCACTCCCAGTTTGGCACTCAGGGTCAGATTTGGTTTTGGAGATGGGGTTGCTGTAACCCCAAGGAGGTGAGCAGAGAGGAGGAGTTGATTACCGATCTCCTCTGACTCTCTGGCCCAAATTGCGTGGCTTCACAGGGGGGACAGAGTTTTCCTTTCAGCAAATGTTAGGGCACTTCCAGGCTGGTCGATTGCCCAGTGGCCCGAAAGCCTGACAGGCTGACTGCGGTGTGACCGCCCTTTGTTTCTCCAGAATCCGTACATCAGGAGATGCATGGTTGCGGGAGCCCATTCACCGCCACCCTACCCCCCGCAAGGGGGATGGCACCTTCCCTGGCTGTACCCTGTGATCACCAGGTACTTAAAATGAATGCAAGTTTTTTGACTCAAGGAAAAGCTCACATAACCGCTTCTGCCTCGTAATGTGTGGGATTTACTGTAATGGAAGGACATTATAAAGAACAGGTAGAAAACACACCTGATGGTCTCCATATAGGAGTTAATTTTGCATGAATCCTTCCTACATGAGTAGATAGCAGAGGTTTATTTTTGTTCCTGTGTGTGTAGTTGTGGCAGAGGATATAGGTATGGTGATTTGAAGCCCTTAAAGAAATATTCTCAGAACTCTCAAGACTTCTCTTGATTGGAACCAAAAAAGACCTGGAAAAGGAGGAAAAGAAACGGAGGAGTGAGAAAGAATGAGTGTTTCTCAGTAAATTCACCTTCCTTGTTGATTGTTCTGTTTTCTTATTTCTTTTAACTTCTATGTATGTCTAATGGAATAATGTAGAAAGGCTGATTTTTATGCTTTAAAAGATTTTACATCTCAAAGAAAATAGAAGTGGCTAACAACTTATTCAAATCAATTTTAGATAGAGACTTTGATATTAAAGTTGTATACTAATATCGGTTAATCCAAATTTTCTCTTTCTTTTTGGGTGAATATTTGTAACATATTTTTGTAGATAATAATTTATCCTAGATCTACAAAATTGTGAGAATGGGTACCATATTTTATCACTTAAATGATTTCTTTTAAGTGAATAGATTGTACACTATAAATGCCAATGTTGTGTCTTACACGTTGTTTTTTAATTCCTTGATTTCCAAAACGTGTTTATTTAATTGATTTCTATCTAATAATCTGTCTCCCCTTTATTGTTTCTTACTTTATATTTTATTGATCTATAGTTAATTTACATTATTATATTAGTTTCAGAGGTACAACATAGTGATTCATAAATGTTTAGGTTCTTCTCCATTTATAGTTATTCTAAAAGAGTGACTATATTCCCCATGCTATACGGTACATCATTATAGATTATTGATTTTCTACATAGTGGATTATACCTCAAAATCTCCTATCACTATTTTGCTCTTCCACCCTATCTCTCCCTGCTGGTAACCACTAGTCTGTTCTTTAATCTGTGAGTCTGTCTTTTTGTTGTTGTTGTATTCAATTTATGTAAGTGAAAACATACCATGCTTGTTTTCTCTGCAGCTCATTTTACTAAGCATAATACCCTCCAAGTCCATCCATGTTCTTGCAAATGGCAAAATTTCATTTTTTGCTGAAGTTATCATAAAAAATCTTTTTTATCCACTAACCTACTGATGAACACTTAGTTTGACTCTATATCTTGGCTATGGCAAATAACACTGTTATGAACATTAGTGTGCAGTTCTTTTTTAGAAATAGTGTTTTTGTTTTCTTCTGATATACCCAAGAGTGAAATTGCTGGATATTATGGTAGTTCTATTTTTAGTTTTTTGTGGAACCTCCATTCTGCTTTCCACAGTAGCTGCACTAATTCACATTCACATCAAAAGTGTACAACAGATTCCCCTTCTCCACATCCTCACTAACCTTTTTTATTTGTGATCTTTTTGATGACAACCATTCTGACAAGACTGAGGTCATACATCTCATAGTTTTGATTTGCATTTTACTGCCGATTAGCTATGTTTAGCATCTTTGTGAGTTCTGGCTGTCTATCTGTATTTTTTCCTTGGAAATATGTCTATTTAGGTCTTCTCATTTTTTAAAAAAAGATTTTGGGTGTTTTTTTGATATTGAGTTATATGTGCTGTTTCTGTAGTTTAGATATGAACCCTTGCTTGGTCATCTTTTTTGTGTTAACCTCTTATCATGTGAAAATATTTTCTCTCCTTCAGCAGGTTGTCTTTTCATTTTGTCTACGGTTTCCTTTGCTGTGCAAAATCTTTTAAGTTTAGTGAAGCCCCATTTGTTTATTTTGCTTTTGTTTCATTTGCCTTAGTAGACCGAACATAAATTTATATTGAAGAATATTCTATATTTTCCTCAAGGGGTTTTATGGTTTCTGGTCTGACATTTAGGTCTTTATTCAGTTTTGCGTTTATTTTATACATGGTGTGCTAAAATAATCTAATTTTATTCTTTTCCATGTAGCTGACCAATTTTCCTAGTACCACTTATTGAAGAGACAGTTTTTTCTCCATATTGCCTGCTTTGTCGTAAATCAATTAAATATAAGTGTGTGGGCTTATTTCTGGGATCTCTATTCTATTCCAGTGATCTTTGTGTCTGTTTTTGCTCCGGTACGATTCTCTTCAATTACTATTGCTTTGCAGTATAGTCTGAAGTCAAGGTGTGTGATGCCTCCAGCTCTGTTCTTTCTCAAGATTGTTTGTCTATTTGGGGTCTTTGTGTTTCTATACAAATTTTAAAATTACTTTTTCAAGTTCTGTGAAAATGCTTTAGTATTCTAATAGGGATTGCATTAAATCTGTAGATTGTCTTTGGTAGTATGGTTATTTTAACA
>NW_021148415.1:0-742 GCF_002837175.3 Physeter macrocephalus
GGTGTTTGTTCTGCCACAGCCCACACTAATTTACAATCGAGGAGCCTGTCTTCTTCCACAGTGGGTCTGGTTACCCAGGTAACCAGAGAGGGGCATGAAGGAAATCCTACTGCATGTGCCCATTCCAACGACAGCAACTTTAAAACATGTGTTTACAGGCACTTAATAGTCACAAGGATTGCCAGGGAGTAAATGACACCTGCCCTTAACAAATGTCCTGTGGTAGTTATCGAACAGAATTTCAAAATAGTCAGACTTTCAAAAAGCCAATGTCAACTGTAACTTTTACTCACAGTGTTTTAAAAAAACACATGCAAAGATGCTCAACATCTCGAATTATTAGACATATGCAAATCAAAACTACAACAAGGTATCACCTCGCACAGTCAGAATGGCCATCATCAAAAAAATCTACAAATAATAAATGCTGGAGAGGGTGTGGAGAAAAGGGAACCCTCTTGCACTGCTGGTGGGAATGTAAATTGATACAGCCACTATGGAGAACAGTATGGAGGTTCCTTAAAAAACTACAAATAGAACTACCATACGACCCCGCAATCCCACTACTGGGCATATACCCTGAGAAAACCATAATTCAAAAAGAGTCATGTACCAAAATGTTCATTGCAGCTCTATTTACAATAGCCAGGACATGGAAGCAACCTAACTGTCCATCAACAGATGAATGGATAAAGAAGATGTGGCACATATATACAATGGAATATTACTCAGCCATAAAAAG
>NW_021148415.1:1295-4921 GCF_002837175.3 Physeter macrocephalus
TTGCCAACATATGGAAGCAAACTAAATGTCCATCAACAGATGAGTGGATAAAGAAGATGTGGTATGTATACACAATAGACTATTACTCAGCCATTAAAAAGGATCAAATTCTGCCACTTGCAACAACGTGGATAGGCCTAGAATATTTATACCTCCTTAGATAAGTTAGAGAAAAACAAACACTCTATGTTCTCACTTCTCCATAGAATCTAAAAATGCAAGAAAGGAATGTATATAACAAAACAGAAATAGACTCACAGAGAACAAATTAGTGGTTACTGGTGGGGGGAGTGAAGGGGAGAGGGAAAGACAGTAGTTGGTTTCTCTAAATCCAATAGACCTATGGATGAAATAAACAAACAAGGATATACAGTACAACACAGGGAAATATAGCCATTATTTTGTAATCACTTTAGTGGAGCATGAGTTATAAAAATAGTCAATCCATATATTGTACCCCTGAGACTAATGTAATATTGTAAATCAACTATACTTCAATTTAAATAATCCAAAGTGTGGCTGAATGGATTAAAGAAAGTTCAACAATACTGTGTACAAGAGATTCATGTTAGCTTTTAATCCATATATAGCATAAAATTGAATGATTGGAAAAAAAATACTCCATGAAAATGATACTTGCCTGACTAGTCTATTATCAGGCAAAAAAGAATTGAAGTCAAACCTCTCAAAAGAAAGAAGGTTATCATAAAATTATAAATGGATTAATTCATCAAGAAATCATGACCATTATAAATATGTATGTATCCAGCTTTGGAGCCTCTCAACATATAAAGAATATATTAACCCACGTGATGGGGAAAATGTGAAGAAATGAAAAAATGGTAAGAAACATTTATACCCAACTTTCAACACTGTATAGATCATCCGAACAGAATTTCAATCAGGAAACCCTGAACTTGAACATACACTTGATATCAAATGAACCTAACATACATCTACAGTATATTCCACTCAACAGCAGCAAACTTTCCATTCTTCTTAAGTACACATAGAACATTGCCTAGGATAGATCCTATGTTAAGCCACAAAACAAGTCTTCAAAAATCCAAGAATATTAAAATCATATCAAGGATCATTTCTAAACACAATGATATGAAACTGAAATTCAATATTAAAAAGAATAATTGAACATGCAAGAACACTTAGAAATTGAACAGTAAGCTTCTGGCGCCTTCCCTGGTGGCGCAGTGGTTGAGAATCCACCTGGTAATACAGGGGACACGTGTTCGAGCCCTGGTCTGGGAAGATCCCACATGCCACGGAGCAACTAAGCCCGTGTGCAACAGCTACTGAGCCTGTGCTCTAGAGCCCATGAGCCAGAACTACTGAGCCCAAGTGCCAAAACTATGGAAGCCCCCACGCCTACAGCCCATGCTCCACAATGAGAGAAGCCACTGCAATGAGAAGCCCGTGCACTGCAACAAAGAGTAGCCCCCGCTCTCCACAACTAGAGAAAGCCCATGTGCAGAAATGATCACCCAACGCAGCCAAAAATACATAAATAAAATGAATAAATTTATATTAAAAAATAAGCTTCTGAATAGCCAATGCATACAGGAATAAATCAAAAGGGAAATTTAAAAGAAATCTTAAAGCAAACAAAATTGGAAACACAAAGTACCTCAATTTATGGAATACAGGAAGAAGACTGCAATTAAAAGAGTTATGTTTACAGTAATAAATACATATATTTTCAAAGAATTCTTGTGAGAGGATCAAGATGATAGAGTAGGAAGATACTGAGCTCCCCTCCTGCCACAGACACACCCAAATTACAACAACCTACACGGAAATTATCCCTGAAGACTAGCAGGGAACATTTTCCACAGCTAAAGATATAAGGAAGGAGAAACCACAAGGCAGGTAGGAGGACTGGAAACACAGTCTAATTGGAACCCACACGTGGAGCACAGTAACTCACAACTGGAAGATATCACAATTGCATAGGTCCTCCACATGGACGGAAGGGTCTGAACCTGGCATCAGGCTGCTCAGCCCAGGGTTCCTGCCCTGGAAGAAAAGAACACAACAAGTCTGCCTTTGAAAACCTGCAGAGCTTAATTTCAGGAAAGCTGGAGACTAAAGAAAACTGAGAATTTGCCCTCATAAGGCACACACAAGTCTCCCATGTTCTCAGTCCCTGTGCAGAGCCAGTAGTGTGAAAGACACCTGTGTCAGACCCACTTGCTAATCTTGGAGAGCTTCTTGGAAAGGCAAAATGCATCTGGGACTCCCGCTAGGAATTAAGACATTGGCAAGCAACGTTTTAGAGTCTTCCCTGGAACTGATTAGAATCAGGGGCCTGCCCCATTTACCACCATGCCCATAGCACTCCTGCACCAGAAGGCCTCACAACCGGATACGCTGGGGGCCTACTCTGTCCGCCTGTGCACCTGCAGCACCACACGGCCACACATAATGGAGGGCCGCCTTGGCTATCAGCACACCCACAGCAATCGCATACTGCAGGGGGTCACAGCCATGTAGGCCAGGGTCCAACACCGCCTACCAGCTTGTCTACAGCAGTTGGCCCTGCTGTAAGAGAAAGGTGTGTGCAGCCCACACAGGGGACACGCCTGGAGCATGTGGCTCTGCTGGCCAGAGGACAATGTGCTGCTGGGCCCTATCAGTCATCTCCTATATAAGGCCACTTCTCTGAGACTCGGGAATGTAACAACCTGAACCTAATGAATAGAAATGCACAGAGTATTAGGAAACATAAGGAAATAGAGGAATATATTACAAATGAAGTAACAAGACACGACATCAGAAAAAGAACTGAATAAAACAGGGATAAGCAATCTACCCGATAAAAAAACTGTTCACAGTAATGATTATAAAGATGCTCACCCAAGTCAGGAGAAGAATAGATAGACATAGTGAGAATTTCAACAAAGAGTAATATGTCATATGTCAAAAAGAACCAAAAAGTGAACAATACAATAAAAGAGAATAAACCCACACACACCCACACACGAGAGAAGCCACATTATATTATATGATACAGAAGAATAGGTCAGTGAAATGGAAAACAGAGTAGTGAAAATCACCTAAACTGAATAGCACACAGAAAAAACAGTTAAGACTATAGGTAAAGAGACCTCTGAGACAACATCAAGAATATTAACATGAGCATTGCAGGGGCCCCAGAACGAGGAGAAGAGAGAAACGGGCAGAGAACTTATTAGACAATATAGTAACTGATACCACACAGCCACCCATGATGGAGGGCCGCCTTGGCTATCAGCACACCCACAGCAACCACATACTGCAGGGACTTACAGCCTTTTAGGCCAGGGTCCAGCACGGCCTACCAGCTTGTTTACAGCAGTTGGCCCTGCCGTAAGAGAAAGGTGTGTGCAGCCCACACAGGGGACACGCCTGGAGCATGTGGCTCTGCTGGCCAGAGGACAATGTGCTGCTGGGCCCTATCAGTCATCTCCTATATAAGGCCACTTCTCTGAGACCCAGGAATGTAACAACCTGAACCTAATGAATAGAAATGCACAGAGAATTAGGAAACATAAGGAAATAGAGGAACATGTTACAAATGAAATAACAAGACACGACATCAGAAAAAGAACTGAATAAAACAGGGATAAGCA
>NW_021148415.1:5582-8868 GCF_002837175.3 Physeter macrocephalus
ATCTGCCTGCCAATGCAGGGGGCATGGGTTCAATCCCTGATCCAGGAAGATCCCACATGCCACAGAGCAACTAAGCCTGTGTGCCACAACTACTGAGCCTGTGCTCTAGAGCCCATGAACCACAACTACTGAGCCCACGAGCCACAACTACTGAAGCCTGAGCACCTAGAGTCCATGTTCCACAACAAGAAGAGCCACCACAATGAGAAGCCTGTGCACCACAACGAAGAGTAGCCTCCACTTGCCACAACTAGAGAAGAGCCCACACACTGCAATGAACACCTAACGCAGCCAAAAATAAATAAATAAATAAATTTATGGAAGAACAAGGGAATTGAAGGAGAGATCAAGAGTTTCTCAGACTAGCAAAAGCTAAAAGAGTTCATCACTAATAAACCAGCCTTATACGCAATGTTGAAGGAATTTACTTAAGCTTAAAAGAAGTCTCACTAATTATTGATAGTAACAAGTAAACAGACAAAAGTAAAAATCTCACTGCAAAAGGATACAAAGAGTAAGGGTAGTAGATCAAACATTTATTAAGCTTCTGTAAAGAATATAAGAAAATAGTAGTATTTTTTTTTAAAAAGAGAGGGCCCAAATAAATTAGAAATGTAAGCAATGATGTTACAACAGACACCACAGAAATACAAAGTATCCTAAGATATACACAGGGTAACTCAGGGCTCAGACTGGACACAGCCCACTCTCCATTCCCCTGTACATGAGTTACAGGAGCCTCAGGAACTGAGGAGGAGGTCCCTGAGGGGAGGCACAAGATAGGAGATGTTAGGCATTAAAATGACTGTATTTATGTTAAACGTGCCTGAACTACATTCACATGAGATGGTTTTGTCCTGTATGTACATCGGCACCTTTAGTCTTCACTGCAGATCATTGGCTTCACCACCTCCACGGACACCATTAGCTTCACCTGCTGTGGACCGTCTCCTATAGGATTTCCATAACCACAAAGCATCGAAGCTTCACAGGACCCAGAGTCTGTGAGACTCCACTCAGAGTCTCAACTGCACTCAGAGCTGTAGAGTCACAACAGAGACTCCACTCTTGCAGGGCACACAATACTGTGCACATCAGGACCCAAGGGAAGGAGCAGTAACCCCATAGGAGACTGAGCAGACCTACCTGCTAGTTTTAGAGGCTCTTCTCCCAAGGTGGGGAGTGGATGTGGCTCACCGTGGGGACAAGGACACTAGGAGGAGAAGTTCTGGGAAGTCCTCCTTGGCGTGAGCCCTCCTAGAGTCCGCCATTAGCCCCACCAAAGAACCAGGTAGGCTCCAGTGCTGGGTCGCCTCAGGCCAAACAACCAACAGAGAGGGAACTCAGCCCCATGCATCAGCAGACAAGTGGATTAAAGTCTTATTGAGCTCTGCCCACCAAAGCAACACCCAGCTCTACCCACCACCAGTCCCTCCCATCAGGAATGTTGCACAAGCCTCTAAGATAGGCTCATCCACCAGAGGGCAGACAGCAGAAGCAAGAAGAACTACAATTGTGCAGCCTGTGGAAGGAAAACCACATTCACAGAAAGACAGACAAAATGAAAAGGAAGAGGACTTTGTACCAGATGAAGGAACAAGATAAAACCCCAGAGAAACAACTAAATCAGGTGGAGATAGGCAACCTTCCAGAAAAAGAATTCAGAATAATGATAGTGAAGATGATCCAAGACCTGGAAAAAGAATGGAGGCAAAGATCGAGAAGATGCAAGAAATGCTTAACAAAGACATAGAAGAATTAAAGAACAAACAGAGATGAACAATACAATAACTGAAATGAAAAATACACTAGAAGGAATCAATAGCAGAACAACTGAGTCAGAAGAACAGGAAAGTGACCTGGAAGACAGAAAGGTAGAATTCACTGCTGCGGAACAGAATAAAGAAAAAAGAATGAAAAGAAATGAAGACAGCCTACGAGACCTCTGGGATAACATTAAATGCAACAACATTCACATTATAGGGATCCCAGAAGGAGAAGAGAGAGAGAAAAGACCCAAGAAAATATTTGAAGAGCTTATAGTCGAAAACTTCCCTAGCATGGGAAAGGAAATAGCCACCCAAGTCCAGGAAGCACAGAGAGTCCCAGGCAGGATAAACCCAAGGAGAAAAATGCCGAGACACATAGTAAACAAACTGACAAAAATTAAAGACAAAGAAAAATTATTGAAGGCAACAAGGGAAAAATGACAAATAACATACAAGGGATCTCCCATAAGGTTAACAGCTGATTTCACAGCAGAAACTCTACAAACCAGAAGGGAGTGGCATGATATATTTAAAGTGATGAAAGGGAAGAACCTACAACCAAGAGAACTCTAACCAGCAAGGATCTCATTCAGATTCGATGGAGAAATTAAAAGCTTTACAGACAAGCAAAAGCTAAGAGAGATCAGCACCACCAAACCAGCTCTACAACAAATGCTAACGGAACTTCTCTAAGAGGGAGACACAAGAGAAGAAAAGGATCTACAAAAACAAACCCATAACAATTAAGAAAATAGTAATAGGAGCATACATATCAATATTTACCTTAAATGTGAATGGATTAAAGGCTCCAACCAAAAGACACAGGCTTGCTGAATGGATACAAAAACAAGATCCATATATATGCTGACTATAAGAGACCCATTTCAGACCTAGGGACACATACAGACTGAAAGTGAGGGGATGGAAAAGGATATTCCATGCAAATGAAAATAAAAAGAAAGCTGGAGTAGCAATACTCATATCAGATAAAATAGACTTTAAAATAAAGAATGTTACAAGAGACAAGGAAGGACATTACATAATGATCAAGGGATCAATCCAAGAAGAAGATATAACAATCATAAATATATATGTACCCAACATAGGAGCACCTCAATACATAAGGCAACTGTTAACAGCTGTAAAAGAGGAAACTGACAGTAACACAATAATAGCAGGGGAATTTACCAATTTACTTACACCAATGGAGATCATCCAGATAGCAAATTAATAAGGAAACACAAGCTTTAAATGACACAATAGACCAAATAGATTTTATTGATATTTATAGGACATTCCATCCAAAAACAGCAGATTACACGTTCTTCTCAACTGCACACAGAACATTCTCCAGGATAGATCACATCTAGATAGCAAATTAATAAGGAAACACAAGCTTTAAATGACACAATAGACCAAATAGATTTTATTGATATTTATAGGACATTCCACCCAAAAACAGCAGGTTACACGTTCTTCTCAACTGCACACAGAACATTCTCCAGGATAGATCACAT
>NW_021148418.1:0-2424 GCF_002837175.3 Physeter macrocephalus
ATAACGGTCTGCTAACGCGCGCAGCTACGAAGGCGGTTGCGTCTGTCATTCGCTTGCAGTGTTCTACTCGGCTTTCGTCATCCTGATTTCCGTCGAATATCTTCTTTACTGTATGCATGTGAACTGTGCTTGCAAAAGTCGGTTTCACAATATGTGAAAGATGTTCTCCCAGTGTGTTATGCCCTTTTCCGCTTCACTGTAAATGGACAGCTAATTGCGAAGATAGTTGACTGTGAGTGCAAGGCGCCGTTCTCCTGTCACAAAACACCTCTTTGTTGTTGTTGTATTTGGCCCGCCAGCTTATGGAAAAAGCGAAGCTGTGACGCTCGTAGGTACACCGGAATTTGAAAATATCTTAAGTCTGTGGTGACGCTACAAAATAGGCCTTTAAATACTTGGGAAACCAGCGTAGGAGGCACTACAAGTGTCAGACGCGGGCACAGGCGGAAAGAAGAATGCACCAGGTGTCGGAGACACTGCACACTGCACATTCTATCGCTCTACCGTAGGCGCAGGTTTGTACGAAAACAACCGTACAAGAAGACGAAACTCCTAAGGATGTCAGCGAAGACGTAGGGAGTTTATTCTTTTACATGATCCGCTCTTATCTTGCTCACGAGCCAAAAAAGCCTTTTCTTGTGTTTGCGTCGTCTGAGTCTCTGTAGATCTGAGAGTTTTGCATCCGACTGTCCGTACACGTCGCTGCATATATATGTCTCAATAGCCAAATGCTTTGCACCGTGTAGATACCTGTAAATTTGTTCCTCCATTGCATCAGATGCGCCGTTGTAGAGGAAATGTCATGCGTAGAAGGCGAAAGAGGCATGCATATATGTGTCGGTTTGCATAGGCATATCTACTACGAAGGGTCGTTGGGCTAGACGTTGAATCTTTGGCAACCCCCGCTGTCCGTACACCGCACATTGGTCTCCTTCGCACAGAGGCGACGATTGACGGCCTCCTCTTCTTCTTTTGAGCGTCCACTGCTTCTCTCCTTCCTTCCCCTCTACCCTCATCATTGCCGGCTTCCTTCTTGTCACCAGCTACTGAGTACTCCGGCTAGAAACTTTTTGTAGGCCTCAGCTTCAAACCCGTTTACATGGTCCAGCTACATAGTTACACCTGCGTACTGCGTGCATGCCGCTGTCCTTTACTACTGTCACTACTGCTACTACTATCAACTCCAGTAATACTGGTAGCGGTAGTAGTCCAGTATGCGCATGCAGAACAGTAGACGTGTGTGTGTATGTGTGTCACCGTTTCGTAGGCTATCTCAGAGGCATAAGCATGCGTGACTCTTTCGCCTGAGGGGGAAGTGGATAGACCAACAAGGAAATGGTGACTGTTTGTGAGAGGACATCGCAACTCGTCTGCGGAGGGCAGTTGTGAACGAAAAGCTTGTTAACTTCTCTCGCGAGTGGGCGCACAACTGTGAATAGACGTGTCCAATGTCTACGCACCTATCTATGTGTCTCGAGGCGGTGTAGTGTGTGCGTGGTCCTCTCTACCAAGGACGGAGGCGAGGAGTAATACGCGAGATCGGGAAGTATTGGCCAAGACATGCGAGTGGCGGGAGATGAGCGCGAGCCTTTACGAGTGTGTGTGGGTGTATGTGTGTGTGTGTGTGTAAAAAGTCTTGGTGGTGGTTGAGCTTTGTTGCATGTGTTAGTTTGTCAGCGGCGCCCTATTACAGAGCCTTCCGCCACCCGTGCACATAAACGCAAAGAGTTCTATGTTTCTTTGCTACTATTCACGTTCCTGTGTTGGAGGTCCGTTCCGCAAATATCTTCTCGGCTGTGTGTGTACACCTGCCTGTCTTTTTAGGGCGTCCTCGTGTGCATGCTTTCGCACGTGCCACGTCTATATTATACATATATATACATTGAAAGAGAGAGAGAGAGAGAAAGAGAAAGAGACCGAGTGTATCTTTTCTCAACTGTAGAGAGGCACATCTGGACAGATGTCTGCGTACATGTGTGGAAAATGTTTGTGTCTACGGTGGTGTGAACGCGTTGTGTAAATGTGTCCCCGTGTAGCGGTGGGCTGGCGTAAACGTTGACACAAAGACATCTGCATAGGCCCGCAAGAGACAGAGCTGTTTGTTGTGCTGCTAGCTAGGGAGGGAGACGCGCGATAGCCAGTTACAAGCTCTCGTCACAATGCAGAGCGTCACCGCAGCAGGAGGAGCAGGGGGGGCTGGATTTGGTGCTACTGCAGAAGTGTGTGCTGCTGCTGTTGGCGAGGCTCTGCGGACTGTCCGAGAGAGAGTGCGCGCCGCCGCGCTGCGCCGCGGAAACGACAGTCATGGCGGCAGCAGCAGCAGCACTTCCACCGGAGACAGCAGTAGCGGTAGTGAGGGCAGCTGCAGCAGTGCCTCCACCAGGTGCGAAATTTCTAGCAAAAGCGTGGTGAGTGCAACAGCAG
>NW_021148418.1:4231-5591 GCF_002837175.3 Physeter macrocephalus
ATATATATATGCGTACACACGCTGTGCTGCAGAGCAGTAGACTTAGCAGGCGTGCGTGGTGGCTTGATGTGCTGGTTACCGGCTTACACGTCCACCCCAGTAATACCTCTGACAGCTGCCGCTGCTGGGCGTCTGTATGGGTCGCATGTGCAAGAAACCGCAGCAGGTGGCTGTGCTGCTGAAATTGCTCACCCTCTAGACAGCGGAACCCTTACTATCTCCAGATAAGTGCATGGTTGCCCATATTGCAGAGAAGGAGTCGGGGACGATGTGGAGCTCGCGCCATTGTATGTCTGACTGGAAGAACAGCTCCGGTGCACGTCTCATTACAAAGCTTTTTCCTGTTCGCTTAGCTGCAGTGTACACGTGCGAACACTTGTGTTCGACACAGCCGCTTCGCTGGCCTGTGTCTGTCTAGTAGTCTGTAATGTGCCTTTCTGTGTGCGCAAGGGTTTCCTGACAGAAAGCCCGATATGTTTATTAGTCACATATGTAAAGTATTCCTTTCGCTCCGGGTTTGGTTCGACTGTCCCACCAGTCCACGTGAATCCAAGCGTTGAGACTTCTCGTGCGCCGTTCCTGGCGCTGTCGTTTTTGACTGTGCTCTTACCAGACCTTCGGATGCAGCGGGAGCACGCCAAGCATTTGCGACACTTGCCGCAATTAAGCGGGACCTACTTGACTCCCTTCCTGCTGTGCAGAAGCCGTTTGAAATCCCGCTTGGGCCAAGCGGTAGGGATTTATGTATCTTTCAGTGCAACACTCTGCAGCTTAGTGAAGTATTTACTGCCATACTTGAGAATATCTTACATTTTTCAGGGGACACGACAGTAGTTCTGCTTCTTGAGAATTAAGATGTTGTACACAGACTGGTAACTGACGTATGACAGCGTGGAGCTTACGTGTGTCAGGGGGAGTGCGCGTACGGTTGTACTCTATTACCAAAAGCCGCCTGTGCCTTTTCGTGTGATTTCTGCTCTCTCTGCATGTTTTTGATACCTCCGAGTGGTGCAGCTCATTATTGTACTACAGTAGTTTATACAGGGCTTCCTTCTGACGTCAACTCCTGCCTTCCTTGTGTCTCCGGGTGTTGATGCCGCTGTTGGGATGTAACCCACTTTAGGTGTGAATCTTGCTGCTGGTAGAACAATTGCTTATGTCAGCGTTGCTGCTACCGCTACTACTACTGCGTTGCCGCTGCTGATGGTGTTTGTGCTACTGATTTCCTCCCGCTGGTGGTCGTGGTGCCGTTGCTGCTGCTCGTATGACTGCTGTCCGTGCTCGGTTACCCGTGAGGCCATCGCTTGTAAGATAGCTGCTGCGTTCATCGCCACTGCAGGTACCTTTGCAGCTGTTACTA
>NW_021148418.1:6124-8863 GCF_002837175.3 Physeter macrocephalus
TTCTGGGAAGGCACGGCTGCGAAGTGCAACAGCCGGTCCTATTGAAGTAACGTAGCGACACCTGTTTGTACGCTGCGTGAGCGTGCTACCATTAGGACGGTCGCTGCCGCCGCTACGAGACGAGGAACTGAGAGACCCGAGGGCGCGCAGCCCGTTGGACGACTACTCAGTTGACGAGAAAGAAAGGATATTTGAATTAAGCATGGGCATGTCCTCAGATTTTGAAGAAGCCATAGAAGCGGGCAGTACCGAAGTTCGAGTGGGAACCGCAATTTTTGGGCAACGCTGTTGACACAGTGTTGGGGCCTTCTGCGCCTGCTGCGAATAGTGCAACTCTGCAGTGTCGTTGATTCGCTTACGAGTTGCTTTTCTGCTGGCGTTTTTTGTGCCTGTTTGTTTTCTCACCTTTGTCGGGAACGCAAGTGCACGACCACAATTGCCCTACGCACGCATATATATATATATATATATATATATATATATATATATATATATGTCCGCATATATACCTACACACATCCACATGCGTGTAGAAATGTGCACATATTGATTTCTTTGTGCAAGCACCCGCACAATGACTAGCTATACACGTGAGGTTGCAGCGCTGGTACATTGTGAATGCAGACTTGTACCAGATGGGCCGCTTGTACCAAAGCAGTGCCCTATTCCTCAGTGCTCTCCATTAACTTGGTTTTTCGTATGGTCGCCTGTTACGTCGTCTTTCCTCCAGTTCTGTTTTGTTTCTTATAACCTCTACTTGAAGACATGGATTTGACTCAGACGGTCGTACAGTGTACCAACGATAATGTGGCATCACCAGTGAGACGGATTACCTCCTTTTCTACTCAGGCTCTTGTAGACCACAACAGTTCTATTCTTGTACAGGTGTAATAGTCTCACTTGAGCGCTAAAAAAGCGCTGGTCACCGCAGATGGAGTGACATACTTTATCTCCCAGTTTTCCTGACTGCGAACGAAGGTATCCTGACAGCTGCCGCGCGGGCCACCCAGTGCATACCGCCACAAATGCAGCTAAAGCAGCACCGCTAAGCTCGGTACATTTCGATCAGTATTTTGCGACGTTCGTAAGCGTGCGACCTCCCACTGGAAACCCCGTCTTTTAGGTTGCACGCTGCCCGCGCAAAGCTATCCTTCCTCAGTTACAAATCGATGATTACTGGCTTTATTATGATGTGCCTCTGGTCTTGGAAAGGCAGTGTGGCCCGTACAGCAGCTTCTTCTGCAGTGGTCTAGGTGCTGCGCAGCATTCAGCGGTGCACCTGTCAAACACGCCCCAGAGCAGGTGAAGCAATTAATTGGACGTTGGCTAAGGCTGGCTTCTCCTCTGCCTCAGGAAGGAATCTGGACACGCGCTAGCCGATACGGCAAGCTAAGTTTTATGCGAGCTTGCCAGACATGGCAGTGTGACCTTGTCACTGCAGCCGTTATTTATGTCTATGAAAAATTCCTGTAGGCACATAAAGGTTGACGCGAACACGTATCGTCACCTGTCTGTTGAGTTCGAACACCCCTTGTGCACAAGTGATGCTCTGCGTGCTATTCCAGATGAAGCTGTGATGCAGCGACGTATGCTACATGTTGCCAGATCACTTGTGACCCATAAGGCTGCTGCCTCCCTGTGAGCGTGCGTCTCGCGCTTTGACAGTGTCAAATGGGCCGCTCTTACCAGAGCACGTTACAAGTGATATTGTTTTCAGCAGCGGTGAAAGCTGCAGACTTTTTCGTTGCCGGTAGGAGGCGTGGAGAAGTGCATCTAGTTATTAAGGCGCGAAAAGTTGCTCATGTGCCGTTCTCCAGGGTCAGAGGTGGCGTGTGGATGACGATGTGCAGGTGTTGTATAGCAGACTATGAAGTTCTTCCCGTATCTACATACTCGAAACTATCGCTAGACGTCCCCTTGTTTCAGTGTCATGTGGGATTTCAAATTTCGAATCCGGGCCATCGGCCCTAACCCACCGATGTCGACACATCACTGGCGTTTGTGTCCAATGCAGGTGTCCGTATTCAGAGGGAATCTGATGAAAATTCCTATCCATAACGAACAGTCGCGCTGTCCAGCGCCAGCGTTTGGTTAAGGGAGTAAAATGCAAGTACCCGCTCAACACAAATACATGGATGCACGCAAATCAATACGTAGGCATGATGTTTCACATAAGGGCACATATAAATGTATATACAGCTTTTCAGGCGCACGCGCGTCAGTGGGCGAATTGTTTCTAACGTATGTGCAGGGAGGACTAAGCAGTCGGGTGACGACGACGCAGCACAGGTTCTGCCTCAAATGCTTCTCCAGCAGACAACGTTATTTTGTATGCGCCGACGCGCAGACGGACTTCACAGAATGCCCGAAGAACACGCACTGTAGTTGAAGATTTCACCAGGCGCACACCTGTCTACACAGCAACCCTGCACACAGTTACAACTCCATACGATGTCCAGGATCGACGACACTGGATATCTGTATGACTACCTGATGCCATTATTAACTTTCTGCCCGCGTAGAACTATGCAACAAACTCTTCCATAATCGTACACGTATCTTCTTCAGGATACGAGCGCGTGCCCGGATGCTTACCCACAACTGCGGATGTGCAACACTCATTGGTCATGTGCCGTGGGCGACCACAATAACTCGCTTCCTCGTCCGTGGCTCCCTCTGCCTCAATAACGTTTGCTGAAGCTGTAAACATTTTTGCATATTGTTGACCACGCACCATAT
>NW_021148419.1:0-1202 GCF_002837175.3 Physeter macrocephalus
CTTCTCGAGGTCGTGATCCTGACGGAGGCCCAGGTATATCATTAGCATGCGGCTATAGTGAGGAACAAGAAGTCCGAAATACGGTTTGATTCATCGCTCACCGAATTCTTTCCCATAGGTAGGACGACTGATTCGATGTGGCGACATCGCACGTATGTATGCCTTTCCTCAGGGCAACCTCCAGTTTGATCTGTTGTTGCAAGAAAAGCCGGAGCTTGCTTTGGAAAGCATCAACGGTAAATGGGCGATTTCCATTTTGCGGGACGCGGGCTTCTCTTCTGCCAAAAAACCCCAAAATGAACTCTCCGCACAGTCAGTTATTTCTAAGAACCCTACCTTAGAGAATGTAGACACAATTTCTCAACAAGAAAAAGCCGATGGGTTGAACGAGACCGGCTGTCCAGTTATTGACCAGCAAGGGAGGTCGTTGGACAACGAAGAAAAGCCATTAAAAAGGTGAGATTCGCATACTCGCACTGCAACGAACCACACGCGGAAGGTCAAACAGTTTAGGAGCCATTTTACGAGCCAGCACGCACGCGAACCCGCTTTAAAAAGATCGCTGCCTCAGGAGGCGTTTGATAGGGTACATTCATAGAGAGGCAGCTCCGGCCCTCGTGTCGTATCCGTCAAGAGCGCTACTAACTTGGGTCGACGGTGTAAATGTAATCTGCTCGCAGGGTCCGGCGTCCGGAGGCAACAGCCATAGAAGGTACACGGATAAAGGCTGGCATGGAGGGGGAAAGCAATGGTGCTGATATTGTGATCGGGGAGACCTTTAAAGGACCAGGAAGTCCCCGTGATGTTGGCAGAGGTGCTCTATGTGTAACCGTTGTAGACGATGACTGAAGTCGTGGCGGTACTCCTCAATCGCATTGTCACTGTCTACGTGCTGCGTGGTGGTACCTATCTCACTGCACGCATACAAGTTTACGATAAGCACATCTCGGCAAAATGAACGCGTATTTTAACGTCTTCCACTTTAATTCCTGGAGACGTAAAATGGTGCATCCCTGTGTAGATACACTAAGTTCGACCCAGAGATTTAGAAGTGGTTTGACTGCTGATTGGGACACAACTTCACGCAGGAAAGATATCTTTTGTCGCCTAAACCATTCAAAACCACCGAAACCTATTCAAGTCGGGCGTATTTTGACCACAACTGACAAGGTGGAAGCGCACCTGAGGCGTGACAGCTGTCC
>NW_021148419.1:8166-8853 GCF_002837175.3 Physeter macrocephalus
AACACATACGAGTTTTCCCACCTTGTAGCGGAATAGAGGAACTATTGGCTAATGTTCCTTCACTTTCAGATTGAGCTCAATGTAATGGAAAGGCCTTCAGTGTGGAAGCTGCAGATGGCAAATTTAAGTTTTCAACTGACACGCACACATACGCTGACTTCTACCACGCTCTACGTGTTCCAAACCACAACTGTATAAAGAGATGCGCTTGTCGACGCCCAGGTACTCACTCTATTCTGAATTCTCTTAGTAGGGAAAAGGGATTCGTCGCCGTGTGCGTCTCAAGGTGTAACTGGCGGGGACGTTCTATTCATGAGTAGTCCTCACTCGGCAGGCAAGGCATGTAAGTTATTCCAAATATGGAGAACGAAAAGTTTCTTTTCACGCTACGTAGGGGTCCCTATGTCTTCACGAACAGAGTGGAAGTAGGCTGCAACTGAAGAGCATCTGTACTGGGATATCTGCCGGGGTACTCGCGTTACATCAAAAGCACGTTCGTCGCCATTTCGCACGAATACGGCTCTCACGTGTAAAATCCCCCTGCTCGGGTTTAGTATGTGAGAAAGGAGGCTTTCAAAGAGCATGCGTACACCTTTCCGCAGGACAGGCGAGGCCGTTTTTGCCAGACTCTTGCTTGTTAACCCGAAAATTCTATACGCACCGTTGCACGCCTTCCCCGGGATGAGG
>NW_021148423.1:0-8845 GCF_002837175.3 Physeter macrocephalus
TTCCTTCGCTCTCCAGCAGTTTCTGGAACACCGTTCTAGCCAGGGCAGCGCGCCGGGGACTTCCGCCTCGTCGCCCTTGTCTGAGCGCTACTAAGGAAATCCCTCTGCCGTGCCGCAATCCTAAGACCTCATATGTGACGTCACGCCACCGCAAGGAGAAATTCAAACTAGTGCTCCCACGGCCACTGAAGTACAGTGCTTCGGGGAACACTGCTGGAATTTGGAAGAAGTTCAGACCCCATGGCCGACTCAGGGGATTCGTTCATTGAGGCAGTTGGCTACACGCAGGACCCCTGCGTGGAAAAGTGGATTCATGGAAAGGCCCAGTGGGGAGCTTGTGTCCCTTTGACTTGACAGAAACCTCACGTCCCTAGGCTGCGTGTCAACCTGGAGAGGCGTCTAAAGCGGCAAGGCTTGGGATCCCATTTGCCAAGCTCCTTTCATGAGGCCTGGAAGCTACCTGAAATACAGTGTGCATGCTGGACTTGTACTCACTGCAGGCGTGGCGGTGGAACAAAACGAGTTTTCTCGAAAGGAACAGGGTGCTTCCGGGTGGTGGGTGGGAGCACAGCCCGCCCTGCTCTACAGCTAAGGGCAATCTCAACGTGAGCCCTAACCAAGACGTAGGGCCCCGATTTGGTGTCCAGAATGGTAGGCGAGCAGCACGTTCCCTGAGGACTGAGTCGCTCTTCCGCATGACCTCAGTGGGAGTAAACTTCTCAAGACTCCTGAGCCCCCTCGCGTCAGCACCCGTTTCAGGACGAGAACTCTCTGTGCCGCCAGGCACCCCTAGGCTTGCTGGGCCACACTCGGTCCCTAAGTCCTTCAGGGTGCCCCTGGATAGGCCGATTGAAGGGTAGCACACTGCACTCTTCCTTGGGAGAGCTAGCTAGTCTCACCTCACCACCATCCTCAGGAACACGGTCCTAGCAGGCGCAGCATGCCTTGGAGGTGAGCCTCGTTGCCCTAGTCTGAGCTGTACTGAGAAATCCTCTCTGCTTAGAAGTCCTTCGCGGACCTCAAAGCGAAAATCACCGTATCTCAAGGAGAAGGACGGCTGGCATTGCCACTTGCAGTAAAGCACAGGTTTCTGTGTAACACTTCAGGCCTTTGGTACATTCACTGGGCCCAAGGACGCCTAGGGCAGCCAGCCATTCGCCTAGGCAGTGCGCTACACGTACAAAACCATGGGCAGAAACGCTGAATCAGGGAAGAGCCAAGTAGGTAGCTAGGTCTCTTTTCACCAGTTAGAAGCCAAAGATTCTTCTGCTGCGTGTCAATCTCGAAACGGGACCTGAGGTGACCAGCCTTGTATTTCCCATGACGAAAGCAACTTTCATGTGCCCTGAAGCGCCCTGATAATCACTCTTCTAGTCGGGTTTCTACTCATGTCGGCTTGGCTGTGAGAGGAAAAAAAGCTTTCACGAAAACACCGGGTACCTCAGGTTCTGGGTGGGAGCTCATCCTATCCTGTCCTCTAGCTAAAGGAAAACCCCAAGTGAGCCCTGGCTTCGAAGGAGGGCCCTGGTATGCCACGCAGCAGGGTAGGCGTGCCGCAGCTTCCATGAGGCCTTAGTCGCTCTTCTGCTTTCCTTGAACTCTAGTACACTTTTCAGGACTCCTCGACCCCTCGCGTCAGCACCCGTTTCCGTGCAAGGACACCGAGTACCCCCCGGCTCCCCGGACCGGCTGCGCATCATTCAGACACGTAGACACTACAGAGTACCAGGGTGTCTGCTGAGTGATTGGCCGCATGTGGCACACGTCCTCGGGACAGCTAGACGTCCTCAGCTCCACAAGAGCCCCAGGAACACGGTTGGAGCAGAGGCAGCATTCCACGCAGGTCGGCCTCACCGTCTTTGTCGGAGCTGTACTGAGAAGAATACGTTGCTTACAATTCCGTCCAGGACTTCATACCTCAAGTCAACCTACCTCAAGGAGAAAATCAGCTTGGGGGTCCAAGTGCAACCAGAGCACAATCTCTGGTGTCAAGCTGCAGGCTTTCGGAAGATGCACCGGACCCCAGGAGACCTGGCACTTTCCGTCGTTTAGGCAGTTCGTTTGAGGAAGAACACCCTTCCTAGGAAGGTCGACTGTGGAAGGAGCCAGTGTGTGGCTAGGCCTCCTGAACTCATGAGAAACCACAGACGATCCTGCCGTGGGTCCACCTGGTAATGGCGGCCTTAGGAGGCCAGCCTTGTTTTATCGCCTTGAAAGCTGCCTGCATGCCTCCTTGAAGCTACCTGCAAACCACTGATATAGCCCAGATGCTCATCTGTGCTCGGATACGAAGAAGAGTTTCAACGAAAGAAACAGGGTGCTTCCCGCTCCTGGTTGGGAGCTCACCCATCCGGCTCTATGGGGTAACTTAAAACCCAACTGCACAGTAGCCTCAAGCTAAGGCCCTGAATGGCAGGCAGGACGGTAGGCGTGCAGCAGTGGCCTTGAGGCCGTAGTCGCTTGCTCTTCCTTAGGGTAAGCCACTTGTAAGCTACTCAGGAGTTTTGGGCTCCACGCGTCCGCACGTGTCTCCGTACAAGAATACTGTATGGGCCAAGGACCCCTAGGCTTCCCGAGCACCGTCCAGCCGCGAACGCCCTTCAGAGTCCCGCCATGTATGCCGATCGAAGGGCAGCCTATTGCACACTCCCCTGGCAGAGCTGCATTTCCTTCGCTCTCCAGCAGTTTCTGGAACACCGTTCTAGACAGGGCAGCGTGCCGGGGACTTCCGCCTCGTCGCCCTTGTCTGAGCGCTACTAAGGAAATCCCTCTGCTGTGCCGCAATCCTAAGACCTCATATGTGACGTCACGCCACCGCAAGGAGAAATTCAAACTAGTGCTCCCACGGCCACTGAAGTACAGTGCTTCGAGGAACACTGCTGGAATTTGGAAGAAGTTCAGACCCCATGGCCGACTCAGGGGATCCGTTCATTGAGGCAGTTGGCTACACGCAGGACTCCTGCGTAGAAAAGTGGATTCATGGAAAGGCCCAGTGGGGAGCTTGTGTCCCTTTGACTTGACAGAAACCTCACGTCCCTAGGCTGCGTGTCAACCTGGAGAGGCGTCTAAAGCGGCAAGCCTTGGGATCCCATTTGCCAAGCTCCTTTCATGAGGCCTGGAAGCTACCTGAAATACAGTGTGCATGCTGGACTTGTACTCACTGCAGGCGTGGCTGTGGAACAAAACGAGTTTCCTCGAAAGGAAGAGGGTGCTTCCGGGTGGTGGGAGGGAGCACAGCCCGCCCTGCTCTACAGCTAAGGGCAATCTCAACGTGAGCCCTAACCAAGACGTAGGGCCCCGATTTGGTGTCCAGAATGGTAGGCGAGCAGCACGTTCCCTGAGGACTGAGTCGCTCTTCCGCATGACCTCAGTGGGAGTAAACTTCTCAAGACTCCTGAGCCCCCTCGCGTCAGCACCCGTTTCAGGACGAGAACTCTCTGTGCCGCCAGGCACCCCTAGGCTTGCTGGGCCACACTCGGTCCCTAAGTCCTTCAGGGTGCCCCTGGATAGGCCGATTGAAGGGTAGCACACTGCACTCTTCCTTGGGAGAGCTAGCTAGTCTCACCTCACCACCATCCTCAGGAACACGGTTCTAGCAGGCGCAGCATGCCATGGAGGTGAACCTCGTTGCCCTAGTCTGAGCTGTACTGAGAAATCCTCTCTGCTTAGAAGTCCTTCGCAGACCTCAAAGCGGAAATCACCGTATCTCAAGGAGAAGGACGGCTGGCATTGCCACTTGCAGTAAAGCACAGGTTTCTGTGTAACACTTCAGGCCTTTGGTACATTCACTGGGCCCAAGGACGCCTAGGGCAGCCAGCCATTCGTCTAGGCAGTGCGCTACACGTACAAAACCATGGGCAGAAACGCTGAATCAGGGAAGAGCCAAGTAGGTAGCTAGGTCTCTTTTCACCAGTTAGAAGCCAAAGATTCTTCTGCTGCGTGTCAATCTCGAAACGGGACCTGAGGTGACCAGCCTTGTATTTCCCATGACGAAAGCAACTTTCATGTGCCCTGAAGCGCCCTGATAATCACTCTTCTAGTCGCGCTTCTACTCACTGTTGGCTTGGCTGTGACAGGAAAAAAAGCTTTCACGAAAACACCGGGTACCTCAGGTTCTGGGTGGGAGCTCATCCTATCCTGTCCTCTAGCTAAAGGAAAACCCCAAGTGAGCCCTGGCTTCGAAGGAGGGCCCTGGTATGCCACGCAGCAGGGTAGGCGTGCCGCAGCTTCCATGAGGCCTTAGTCGCTCTTCTGCTTTCCTTGAACTCTAGTACACTTTTCAGGACTCCTCGACCCCTCGCGTCAGCACCCGTTTCCGTGCAAGGACACCGAGTACCCCCCGGCTCCCCGGACCGGCTGCGCATCATTCAGACACGTAGACACTACAGAGTACCAGGGTGTCTGCTGAGTGATTGGCCGCATGTGGCACACGTCCTCGGGACAGCTAGACGTCCTCAGCTCCACAAGAGCCCCAGGAACACGGTTGGAGCAGAGGCAGCATTCCACGCAGGTCGGCCTCACCGTCTTTGTCGGAGCTGTACTGAGAAGAATACGTTGCTTACAATTCCGTCCAGGACTTCATACCTCAAGTCAACCTACCTCAAGGAGAAAATCAGCTTGGGGGTCCAAGTGCAACCAGAGCACAATCTCTGGTGTCAAGCTGCAGGCTTTCGGAAGATGCACCGGACCCCAGGAGACCTGGCACTTTCCGTCGTTTAGGCAGTTCGTTTGAGGAAGAACACCCTTCCTAGGAAGGTCGACTGTGGAAGGAGCCAGTGTGTGGCTAGGCCTCCTGAACTCATGAGAAACCACAGACGATCCTGCCGTGGGTCCACCTGGTAATGGCGGCCTTAGGAGGCCAGCCTTGTTTTATCGCCTTGAAAGCTGCCTGCATGCCTCCTTGAAGCTACCTGCAAACCACTGATATAGCCCAGATGCTCATCTGTGCTCGGATACGAAGAAGAGTTTCAACGAAAGAAACAGGGTGCTTCCCGCTCCTGGTTGGGAGCTCACCCATCCGGCTCTATGGGGTAACTTAAAACCCAACTGCACAGTAGCCTCAAGCTAAGGCCCTGAATGGCAGGCAGGACGGTAGGCGTGCAGCAGTGGCCTTGAGGCCGTAGTCGCTTGCTCTTCCTTAGGGTAAGCCACTTGTAAGCTACTCAGGAGTTTTGGGCTCCACGCGTCCGCACGTGTCTCCGTACAAGAATACTGTATGGGCCAAGGACCCCTAGGCTTCCCGAGCACCGTCCAGCCGCGAACGCCCTTCAGAGTCCCGCCATGTATGCCGATCGAAGGGCAGCCTATTGCACACTCCCCTGGCAGAGCTGCATTTCCTTCGCTCTCCAGCAGTTTCTGGAACACCGTTCTAGACAGGGCAGCGTGCCGGGGACTTCCGCCTCGTCGCCCTTGTCTGAGCGCTACTAAGGAAATCCCTCTGCTGTGCCGCAATCCTAAGACCTCATATGTGACGTCACGCCACCGCAAGGAGAAATTCAAACTAGTGCTCCCACGGCCACTGAAGTACAGTGCTTCGAGGAACACTGCTGGAATTTGGAAGAAGTTCAGACCCCATGGCCGACTCAGGGGATCCGTTCATTGAGGCAGTTGGCTACACGCAGGACTCCTGCGTAGAAAAGTGGATTCATGGAAAGGCCCAGTGGGGAGCTTGTGTCCCTTTGACTTGACAGAAACCTCACGTCCCTAGGCTGCGTGTCAACCTGGAGAGGCGTCTAAAGCGGCAAGCCTTGGGATCCCATTTGCCAAGCTCCTTTCATGAGGCCTGGAAGCTACCTGAAATACAGTGTGCATGCTGGACTTGTACTCACTGCAGGCGTGGCTGTGGAACAAAACGAGTTTCCTCGAAAGGAAGAGGGTGCTTCCGGGTGGTGGGAGGGAGCACAGCCCGCCCTGCTCTACAGCTAAGGGCAATCTCAACGTGAGCCCTAACCAAGACGTAGGGCCCCGATTTGGTGTCCAGAATGGTAGGCGAGCAGCACGTTCCCTGAGGACTGAGTCGCTCTTCCGCATGACCTCAGTGGGAGTAAACTTCTCAAGACTCCTGAGCCCCCTCGCGTCAGCACCCGTTTCAGGACGAGAACTCTCTGTGCCGCCAGGCACCCCTAGGCTTGCTGGGCCACACTCGGTCCCTAAGTCCTTCAGGGTGCCCCTGGATAGGCCGATTGAAGGGTAGCACACTGCACTCTTCCTTGGGAGAGCTAGCTAGTCTCACCTCACCACCATCCTCAGGAACACGGTTCTAGCAGGCGCAGCATGCCATGGAGGTGAACCTCGTTGCCCTAGTCTGAGCTGTACTGAGAAATCCTCTCTGCTTAGAAGTCCTTCGCAGACCTCAAAGCGGAAATCACCGTATCTCAAGGAGAAGGACGGCTGGCATTGCCACTTGCAGTAAAGCACAGGTTTCTGTGTAACACTTCAGGCCTTTGGTACATTCACTGGGCCCAAGGACGCCTAGGGCAGCCAGCCATTCGTCTAGGCAGTGCGCTACACGTACAAAACCATGGGCAGAAACGCTGAATCAGGGAAGAGCCAAGTAGGTAGCTAGGTCTCTTTTCACCAGTTAGAAGCCAAAGATTCTTCTGCTGCGTGTCAATCTCGAAACGGGACCTGAGGTGACCAGCCTTGTATTTCCCATGACGAAAGCAACTTTCATGTGCCCTGAAGCGCCCTGATAATCACTCTTCTAGTCGCGCTTCTACTCACTGTTGGCTTGGCTGTGACAGGAAAAAAAGCTTTCACGAAAACACCGGGTACCTCAGGTTCTGGGTGGGAGCTCATCCTATCCTGTCCTCTAGCTAAAGGAAAACCCCAAGTGAGCCCTGGCTTCGAAGGAGGGCCCTGGTATGCCACGCAGCAGGGTAGGCGTGCCGCAGCTTCCATGAGGCCTTAGTCGCTCTTCTGCTTTCCTTGAACTCTAGTACACTTTTCAGGACTCCTCGACCCCTCGCGTCAGCACCCGTTTCCGTGCAAGGACACCGAGTACCCCCCGGCTCCCCGGACCGGCTGCGCATCATTCAGACACGTAGACACTACAGAGTACCAGGGTGTCTGCTGAGTGATTGGCCGCATGTGGCACACGTCCTCGGGACAGCTAGACGTCCTCAGCTCCACAAGAGCCCCAGGAACACGGTTGGAGCAGAGGCAGCATTCCACGCAGGTCGGCCTCACCGTCTTTGTCGGAGCTGTACTGAGAAGAATACGTTGCTTACAATTCCGTCCAGGACTTCATACCTCAAGTCAACCTACCTCAAGGAGAAAATCAGCTTGGGGGTCCAAGTGCAACCAGAGCACAATCTCTGGTGTCAAGCTGCAGGCTTTCGGAAGATGCACCGGACCCCAGGAGACCTGGCACTTTCCGTCGTTTAGGCAGTTCGTTTGAGGAAGAACACCCTTCCTAGGAAGGTCGACTGTGGAAGGAGCCAGTGTGTGGCTAGGCCTCCTGAACTCATGAGAAACCACAGACGATCCTGCCGTGGGTCCACCTGGTAATGGCGGCCTTAGGAGGCCAGCCTTGTTTTATCGCCTTGAAAGCTGCCTGCATGCCTCCTTGAAGCTACCTGCAAACCACTGATATAGCCCAGATGCTCATCTGTGCTCGGATACGAAGAAGAGTTTCAACGAAAGAAACAGGGTGCTTCCCGCTCCTGGTTGGGAGCTCACCCATCCGGCTCTATGGGGTAACTTAAAACCCAACTGCACAGTAGCCTCAAGCTAAGGCCCTGAATGGCAGGCAGGACGGTAGGCGTGCAGCAGTGGCCTTGAGGCCGTAGTCGCTTGCTCTTCCTTAGGGTAAGCCACTTGTAAGCTACTCAGGAGTTTTGGGCTCCACGCGTCCGCACGTGTCTCCGTACAAGAATACTGTATGGGCCAAGGACCCCTAGGCTTCCCGAGCACCGTCCAGCCGCGAACGCCCTTCAGAGTCCCGCCATGTATGCCGATCGAAGGGCAGCCTATTGCACACTCCCCTGGCAGAGCTGCATTTCCTTCGCTCTCCAGCAGTTTCTGGAACACCGTTCTAGACAGGGCAGCGTGCCGGGGACTTCCGCCTCGTCGCCCTTGTCTGAGCGCTACTAAGGAAATCCCTCTGCTGTGCCGCAATCCTAAGACCTCATATGTGACGTCACGCCACCGCAAGGAGAAATTCAAACTAGTGCTCCCACGGCCACTGAAGTACAGTGCTTCGAGGAACACTGCTGGAATTTGGAAGAAGTTCAGACCCCATGGCCGACTCAGGGGATCCGTTCATTGAGGCAGTTGGCTACACGCAGGACTCCTGCGTAGAAAAGTGGATTCATGGAAAGGCCCAGTGGGGAGCTTGTGTCCCTTTGACTTGACAGAAACCTCACGTCCCTAGGCTGCGTGTCAACCTGGAGAGGCGTCTAAAGCGGCAAGCCTTGGGATCCCATTTGCCAAGCTCCTTTCATGAGGCCTGGAAGCTACCTGAAATACAGTGTGCATGCTGGACTTGTACTCACTGCAGGCGTGGCTGTGGAACAAAACGAGTTTCCTCGAAAGGAAGAGGGTGCTTCCGGGTGGTGGGAGGGAGCACAGCCCGCCCTGCTCTACAGCTAAGGGCAATCTCAACGTGAGCCCTAACCAAGACGTAGGGCCCCGATTTGGTGTCCAGAATGGTAGGCGAGCAGCACGTTCCCTGAGGACTGAGTCGCTCTTCCGCATGACCTCAGTGGGAGTAAACTTCTCAAGACTCCTGAGCCCCCTCGCGTCAGCACCCGTTTCAGGACGAGAACTCTCTGTGCCGCCAGGCACCCAGCCGAAGTCGCTTCCTCTTCCTTAGGGTAAGCCACTTGTAAGCTACTCAGGAGTT
>NW_021148425.1:0-2414 GCF_002837175.3 Physeter macrocephalus
TTTGTTTACGGTTGTGTGCACACCCACGTACATACAGCTATGTACACTGATATGTGTGGCCCTGTACGACCGTGTTAGTGGGATTGCTATCTTGATTCACACACGCAAAGTGGCCCCACGAACGTATCTCTATACCTCGCTGTGCAGGGACGTGCAGGCCGACATTGCCTTTGGTAGGGATATACTCATTTGAACGCATATGTTCTAGCACACCTAGAGAGCAGCATCTTTCTCTGTTTGTTCACCAGGACATCGCTTGACACGTCGATGCGTATCCCTCGGCAATATTCTGATCCGCACATGCTACCGGGCTAGCCTCTTTCTTGCTGTACGTGTTTGTTCGTAAATTTGTGTATATGTGTCTCCTGATTCGAGTGCGTCTCGTACAGCATTGGACAAGGCTTCACACTTTCGTGTGCGGGGGTGAGTGCTCTTACACAACACCACGTTTGATGGGTACTAGAGACGGCTATGTGTGCTTACCAGATAGGTACGCAGACATAGTCGAACACAGCAAGTATATCTTCTCTACCCATGCAGGTGAACAGGTGTGGCCGATTCGACCGTGTCTTACGTGAACCGTCCCTCACACGACGAACCCAGGCGCAGTCAGGGAGGAAACACGCAAGAAACCGCGAATACGCCAGGATAAACCGAAGGGGTGAGGAAGGGCAGGGAGATGGCCGGGGGGTAGTACAAGGACATGGAAAAGAAAAAGCAGGCACATGTATCTTGTCTGGCTTATCCGACTCAATTTGCTGCAGGTGCATTCGTGTGCAGCTGCGTTTCCTGGACAATTTTTCTGGAAATTTGTGGTGTGCAGGTTGTCGACTTAGGCAACTTGAAAAATAGTTTCTGGTCTGTGCTGCCGGGGGTCTCCGGCTGGGTGGCTAACAAGCATTACGACAACTTTGCATCAAGCATAGAAGCAGCTACAGGTAAGGTTTTTTCTGAAGAGTTTCGCCGCCCCTTGACAGGGCACAGCAATCTCCGGCCTATCTACGTCGCTCTCGTCCCCTTTATATGTATCTGGGTCGTATAATGCAACAGAGAACTATGACATAGATGCATATATTTCTGGTTTTGAAACTTGCGGTGCTCGAAGTAATAGCATTATGACCGCTCCCATGAAGGGATGATGGAAATCGTCGCAAGAGTAGTATGTGTACTGTCTGAATTAGTGGTACGCGTGGGAATCGTACGCGTAGATTTCACTCGAATGGAGAATCGTCCAAGAACGACTTAGGTTGCCGAGAGCCTGGTGTCAAGGGAATAGCGCAGAGCCTCGCACCTTCAGGACATTGCGCTGGAGCTGCGATGGTTCTACTCGTTTCATAGGGACACAGGTAGTAGTAGTAGTAGTAATGTAGTAATTGTAGCAGTCATAACAACGAGGAAAAGATTTCAGCCGCGATTCCTCCACGCGCGTAGCTCAAAGGTACGTACCTGCGGACGTCGCAGCTCCCCTTCACCGCAGTAGTAGTGTCAGTAGAAGGAAAAGTAGGAGGACCAGGAACACTGCGAGCAACAGTGCTGCCAGCAGGAGTAGTCGCACAAGTATAGCCCTCGCAGTAGTGTCAATAGTACCGTCTGTGGCGGTAGCACTCCGTCTACCGAAAGGACAAATATTAGTGGAAGAAGCAGCTGCAGGGGTAATACCGTGTCGCAATAGTAGACAGTAGTCGTTGAAGTGACTTGCTTCATAGCGTAGTAGTGCTCGCGCTCGTAATCCTCGTTCGTACAAGCGCTGTAGTAGTAGTAGCAACAGGAGCAAGGGAGGAGTCCGTAAACTATGGAGGCACCAGCGACTCTGTCGTCGGCGTCGAAGTAACACCGGTGCCGACATACCGGTTCGAGACAATTTAGCAAGAGGCGTTCTTTTTTCTCAAAAGGAGTAATGCTAGTCTTAGTACCAGGGTGCATTTCAAAAAGCGGAGTGTAGTAGGAACCCCACTAGCAGCACGGTAAGACGTTTTGCTCTCTGATTGGTCCTTTTCTCTGTGAGGCGTGTCGGGGTTACCCATTCTTGATCGAATGAAGAGTGGAGTACGCCGTGGAGTAGAGGAGCTCCTGTGTACTGTTGAAGAGGCATACGCTGCGTGAAGGTAGGGGAACAACAGGTCCACGTCTATTCGTAATCGCGTTTCCTGCTTTACAGGGCGGAATTTATTGTCATGGTGCAAATCGTGCTACTTTCGCTCTACCGTTGATGCTGTGGCTTGCAAGGGGCCGGCTTGCCTGCGGTTGGTGATGCTTCCGAGTGTAGCCCGTGGCGTTTACTACTGCTAGTGCTTCTGAGTGCAACATTTGACATTTGCTCTTGCTGCTCCTACAGGTGTCACGCATGGCGTCATTGTCTGGTGCTACTTCGTTGTGTCGCCCCTGCCCATCGCCGAGGCTAGCGGGGTTTTCAT
>NW_021148425.1:5335-8843 GCF_002837175.3 Physeter macrocephalus
TATATATATATATATATACACACACATACATTCATGTGTATATGCGAGCGTGTGTCTACACTGTTACCGCGTACGGTGTGCGGGGGACTTCCGCGTGCCGTATTGCTACACTGCGCATTGTTCTTCCAGTGTCGTATGGGATTCAAATGCTCCGAGTTACTCGTGTACGTCATCAGCATCACCTTTTTTCACGGTGTGGCAGCCTTGTTGTAGTGCCTTCACATTTTTCCTCGCGTTCTGCTTGCCTTTTTCCCGTGTACTCTTCGTGTGGTGAGCGCGGTCCCCGTATAATCTGCAGTCCCACGACCTGGGGATTATTATCGTCTGCGTTTTCTCAAAATGTGGTTCCCGATGTCGAACGGCCGGGTTGCCCGGCTCCTGTTCGTAGCCCTTTTGCTGTGTACTGGCCTTATGTTCCTGCAGTACAATACAACGCAATTCCCTCGCCATCGGGGTGCTACACCTCTGGTGGATTTTTCTTCATTCCTGCTTCCCCTCATACTGCGGCCCATCATACGTCACTTCTTCACAATACCTGAAAAAGACTGGAACCGCGATCGCGAAGTGGAGGGCCTGCAGAACTCCGTGGATATTTACAGAGACGACATGGGAATACCATATATATTTGCGCATACTGAGCATGACGCTCGTTTCGCTCAACTCTTCTTCGAATACACCGGTATGGCAGCAAAGACAAGGCTCCAGAAGGCACAAACTCACAACGTGTGCTATTTCTGAAAGCTTCGCACTGTGAGACATTCTATATGACTTGGGTGTCTGAAGGTGGTAACGCGGAGTACATTATAACTAGTCATTCTCGAACAGTTCCACTTTCTCTTGTAGGCATCAGAGGTAAAATGCTGAAGACACACGATTCTCGAACAGTTGCACTTTCTCTTGTAGGCATAAGAGGTAAGAAGCTGAAGACACACGGAGAGGTGCTTCCTCACGTAATGTTGCAACGCGACGGGACGGCAGACAAGATGAGACACAAGTTTGAGACGACCACAAACGATACACTGCACACTTGAGCAATCGTGGGCCGGAGACACCCCACAAATCCCTTGCTAAATGTTGTGACAGCGGTTGCACGTGGGATCAAGAAAATCTATTAAAAGGCGACCTGCAGACAGTTCGCAGGGTTTAACTCCGCGAGCAAGGCCTAGAAAATGTTGACGAGCCGCTCATTCCGTACACATATTTGCACGTACGCCTTTATTACTACGGGCCACTCTATCCATGCATCTGCTTGCATATTCGCCTAAAGTTCTGCATGTAGTAGTAGAAAGAGGTGCTACTGGTTTCATTTCAACCGTGCATATCACTTCTTACCTGGTTGGAACCCGGCTTGGTCTCCCGACCCTTCTCGTGGTGCACCGTGTAGAGGTTTGACCAGGTGAAAATAGCAGGAGGGACACGCGGCGTGCCCCAGATTTTCTTCTAACCAAAAAAGGAACAGTTTTGAGAAGGTCCGAGGTCTCGTGAAGGGGTTTTTGCATTAGTAAGCGGCGTACACAAGCTCACACGAAGTCTACATACATCACCCGGCTCGGGACGCCAGAAGAAGGCAGACTCTGACACATACTCCAAGCTGAGGGATATTTTGAAGGTCGCGTTTTAAAAATAGTTAATGTTGATGGGTATACGCGTCCATAACTGCAGTTCCTGGATGCATCTTTGCCGCAAGCGAGTCACCAAAACTCGGACACATCGTGAAGGTGTGCAAAAAACAAGCAAGAATTGACGCATATGGTTATAAGGCAGGCTGTACGTCTCAAGCAAAGCCCCTTGATGCAGAGATGTGCTTTGAACACATACTCGACAGAAAGCACAGAGATACATGCCTGGTGCCTGACCAGGAAGCAGCTGTGTGGAGTTTTTTTCAGTAGAGGACAATGCATTTGCTTTCTGGACAATAGAAAGGCGAGAGAAGAAAGCACCGGCAAAGCGTCAGGAACGAAGAACGTGGTGGAATGAAGTGTGTCCCCGCCGAACAGAAAAGCACCGCACCTCAGAAAGCGATCGGGAAAAAAGAATATAAGTTTACTTAGGTAACGCGCTACCCTAAATCCTGTGATTAGACGCAGCCAACAGATATATAAACTGAAGCGTTTCTTATAGATGGTCGAGGGGTCAATGCCAGGTTTTCTTCATCCCTTCCCAAAGGCACTGGCTTCCACGTCGTGCTCAAGCTTCACACATATTTCGACTGCGCGTTGCAACCATGTCTTCTCCTCCGTGGCAGGAACACTCAATGCTTACTTACAATAGAGACCTTTAATCTGACGCGCGGAAGTCCCAAACATGCATTAGTAGACACGGCTGATGCAGTTCGTAGAGGGACCAGGTAGGACTACTCCGGTGAAACATGGTCAGCCCAACAGTGGTGAACCTAACACCAGCCCCGTGAATGAACAAACGATTCTCTCGGTACAGTGCAGAGGAAGAGATGATGCTAACGGCTGATTCGCTACAAACGTTGAGGCACATACTCGTATGGCCGCATATTAAGTGGAACAAACACACTTAGCACCACGCAGAGAAGCACCAGTGCGAAGCTATCTTGCCCTCCTTGAAGTCGTGAAACGATGGGATACTCTCTGGAGCGCCTGTGGAGTTCGGCAAGGCGCGCAAGAATTATTAATCCGTCTCTTTCCCATGTTAAATGTGTGATACAGAAGCTGTACGGGTTTGGCGCGTTAGTGCCAGGGCCCGCGGCTCTGGAATCAACTAGTGGCCCCGATGCCACTGTATCTTCCTTGGCACTTGTTAATTTGCTGCAGATGTCTATAGAGTCGTGTGTTTCTTTCTTTTTCCTCCGAGCCCTCGTCGTGGGCTGATGACGGGGCATCTGAAATTTTACCCTCTTGATGAGAGAAGTCCGCAGAATGACGACCTCACTACCTGATGATACGCCGTAAATGACCAGCACGCCGCCAACTGCAAGACACTGCCGCTTGTGTATAATGCACAACGCAGAGAAGTACTGTGTAAACGTGCCTGTGGAAAACTTTACGAGCATTCTGCGTGTTGTTCGCTCCCACTTGCACTGCATTCTGTGTCGCCTTGGTGCCATCCGTCTACAGAGAATTGGGGCAGTCGAGAGAATACAATGAGTCTCTGACCGGGTTCCCCCCCGATGCACACATTTGCTCAAAAGAATTTTTTGGTCAGTTTTCTCTCTTTTGCGGCCTTATCCTCGATCTGGTAGCGCAGACAAGTGCAACTACAACAAGGACAAGCGCTCGGCGCCTGGTCTGAGTGGGCTGGAGCTCTTGTTGTCTTGTTTACCTGATCTGCAAGGTATTTCATCTCGTGTGAACACCTGGGTTTAAGCAAAGAACGACGCTGGATTCACAAGCGCATTGGATCGCTCGCTGCATATTTACTGACTTCACCAGTGTTCCCCTCTTATGTGTTTTGAAAAATTTCCTGAATTTATTTCTGATTCTGTGTCGCCTTCTGCATACTTCCCTGCGGTGTTCTTCAGTTTCCTGTAGAATTCTTT
>NW_021148429.1:0-563 GCF_002837175.3 Physeter macrocephalus
TAGGGACCTGGATATATCATCGGTGCAGCCATTAGGATGTGATGGGGAGACATCAAAACTATTCTCTTGAATGGGAAGGGGACAGGGGAGATCGTTCACCGTGAGCCCTGATGTGTGCCGTGCCCTACCCGGACAGGTGCTGATTACTTCTGTTTTGGGTAATTAGTCCCTGGCCAGGTAGAGTATCTCTCAACCGGAACAAGTTTTAGGCCGGCCTTCACACGCGTGGTAGTTGTGGAGCTGCAGTTGACTTGAGCTGGCTGCCGTGAAGTCATGAGGACTCTGGCAGCCACGTGATCTTGGGCAGACTCATGGCGATTTCATTAGTCTGTTGCTAGCAGTGTGAACACCCACAGGTGAGCGAAGCTAACGGGACTTTTCCACTACAACTAGAGGGAACGTGAAGGATCTTGTCCTCTGATGCTTCTCAGCATCTTCCTAGGAAAACTTGGAGCAGATGAACAGATCGCCATTGAGTGATGGATGCAAGTTGCAGGGCTGTGAATCAACGATTATTGATGTATGGAAAATTCTTGAATGTATTCTCTATGATGTGATGGGAA
>NW_021148429.1:5450-8837 GCF_002837175.3 Physeter macrocephalus
TGATGGTTAGAAGTTCGAAAGGTACATTTGTGAGTGAGAAGGAGGTAGGGCGTGTGGTCCACCTAGATGCCGTGCTGTGTGCGGTGCCCTGTCCAGACAGGTGCTGTTGCCATATACTACTAGTAGTCAGCACCTGTGTGGATAGAGTAAGGCTCACAAGAACATCGCTGTTGCTGGCCTCTGGCCCAGTGATGTGGGTGGAGTTACACGTGTCCTTGAGTTGGCTGCCTTGATATCCCAATGACCATGGTAGCCATCTGTGAGTCTGGCATTCTCAAGAGGATTTAAGTGCTCCTTTCTTCACAACGCAAGCACAAACATGTTGCAGGAAGGAAGATGAATCCTATGAAAATAAGAAGTACAGCATGCGTTTTTCTCGCGGGGTCCACATATGTCTCTAGTAGGCAGAGATGGCTGGGGGTGGAGGCAGATATCTACGGAGGGAGGGATGAAGTTTGGCAGGCAGTGGTTCTATATCCTCTAGGGGCCTGGATATATCATCGGTGCAGCCATTAGGATGTGATGGGGAGACATCAAAGCTATTCGCTTGAATGGGAAGGGGACAGGGGAGATCGTTCACCGTGAGCCCTGATGTGTGCCGTGCCCTACCCGGACAGGTGCTGATTACTTCTGTTTTGGGTAATTAGTCCCTGGCCAGGTAGAGTATCTCTCAACCGGAACAAGTTTTAGGCCGGCCTTCACACGCGTGGTAGTTGTGGAGCTGCAGTTGACTTGAGCTGGCTGCCGTGAAGTCATGAGGACTCTGGCAGCCACGTGATCTTGGGCAGACTCATGGCGATTTCATTAGTCTGTTGCTAGCAGTGTGAACACCCACAGGTGAGCGAAGCTAACGGGACTTTTCCACTACAACTAGAGGGAACGTGAAGGATCTTGTCCTCTGATGCTTCTCATCATCTTCCTAGGAAAACTTGGAGCAGATGAACAGATGGCCATTGAGTGATGGATGCAAGTTGCAGGGCTGTGAATCAACGATTATTGATGTATGGAAAATTCTTGAATGTATTCTCTATGATGTGATGGGAAGGAGGTGAACGTTCTGTTTGGAAGTGCCAGAAGTACTGGGTAAATCCTCCATCGCGAAGGCACGCTGTATGCACGGCCATGCCGAGACGGTGGCTGAACTCTCAGACTTGGCGTAAACACTGTCTGCCTGGGTCGATCGAAGCTCACAAGGTATATCATTTTTGCTGGCCTTCGACCCCTTCTAGTGGTAGAGGTGCATGCTTCCTTGAGCTTTTTTCCATGGTGTCAAGAGGGCCCAGGGAACGACCTTGATTCCTGGCATTTTGAGGGTGATTCCGATGCTCGAATATTCCTATTAGTGTACTCACCCATAGGTTAGGAGAGGGAAACACAGTTCCTCTCAGGAAAAGAGGTAAATGGAGGTAGGTTTTCCCATGGTATCCTCGTCCTTGCGCAGTTACTCATAGAACAGGTGATGAGGTCCTCAGTGAGGTGGGATGCAAGTCTGAGGGTAGTGGCTCAACACTCTCTAAGTCTACAGATAAATCTTGGGTAGAGTCACAAGATGGGGTAGGCAAAGAAGAGAAAACTTCGCTACAGATTGGGAAGGAGACTCAGCAGGTCCCCCACCTTGAGGCCATGCTGTGTGCAGTGCCCAACCCGGCAAGGTGCCTTTTAGAAGACAAGGGGAAATGAGCACTTTTCCGTGCGCATTACTGTGCAACTGGATTATCGTTTGTGGTGGCCTTTGGACGAACGATGGGCGTGGGGCTCCAGGTGGTTTTCTTCCCAGAATTCAGGAAGGCCCTGGAAGTCTCTGAGACCTCAACCGCATGTTCATGATTTAGCTGTTCTAACCCGAAAAACGTGACCATGTATAAAGTGAATAAGGTAAAGATAATTGCTAATAGAGTAGCAGAGAACAGAAGCCAAGATCTTGCCTCCTGTGTTCCCATAGTTCTCCAGATATGGCTCGAGCCGTTGAGGAGATCCCGAAACGGGACAGATGCAAGTTGGAGGGCCGTGGGTCTAGATATTTTCTAGCGTTAGAGATCAATGGAGGGTACAGCCATCAGGATGTGATGGTTAGAAGTTCGAAAGGTACATTTGTGAGTGAGAAGGGGGTAGGGCGTGTGGTCCACCTAGATGCCGTGCTGTGTGCGGTGCCCTGTCCAGGCAGGTGCTGTTGCTATATGCTACTAGTAGTCAGCGCCTGTGTGGATAGAGTAAGGCTCACAAGAACATCGCTGTTGCTGGCCTCTGGCCCAGTCATGTGCGTGGAGTTACACATGTCTTTGAATTGGCTGCCTTGATATCCCAATGACCATGGAAGCCATCTCTGTCTCTGGCATTGTCCGGAGGAGCTATGTGATACTTTCCTCTGAACGTTAAAAGAATCCTGTTTCAGGAAGGAAGATCATTCCTGTGAAAAGAAGAAGTACAATATGCGTTTTCTCACGGGTTCCACATATGTCTCTAGTAGGCAAAGAGTTGGCTGGGGGTGGGGGCGGATATTCACTGAGAGAGGGATGCAGCTTGGCAGGGAGTGGTACTATATCCTCTAGGGGCCTGGATATATCATGGGTACAGCCATTAGGATGTGATCGGGAGACATCAAAGTTACTCGCTTGAATGGGAAGGGGACGGGGAGATCCTTCCCGAGGGCCCTGATATGTGCCGTTCCCTACCTGGGCAGGTGCTGATTTCTTCTGTTTTGGGTAATTATTCCCGGGCCAGGTAGAGTGACGCCCAACGAAAACCACTTTTATGCTGGCCTTCATACGCTTGTAGTTGTGGAGCTGCAGTTGACGTGAGCTGGCTGCCGTGAAGTCATGAGGACTCTGGAAGCCCCTTGATCTCGGGAAGACTCATGGCGATTTCATTAGTCTGTTGCTAGCAGTGTGAACACCCACAGGAGAGCGAAGCTAACGGGACTTTTCCACTAGAACTAGAGGGAACGCGAGGGATCTTGTCCTCTGATGCTCTTCTTCATAGACCTAGGAAAACTTGGAGCAGATGAACAGATCCTCAGTGAGTGATATATGCAAGTTGCAAGGCGGTGAATCAACAATTTTTGATGTATGGAAAATTCTTGAATGTATTCTCTATGATGTGATGGGAACCAGGTGTACGCTGTATTTTGAAGTTCCAGAAGTTTTTGGTAAATCCTCCATCGCGAAGGCACGCTGTATGCCCGGCCATGCCCACACGGCGGCTGTACTCTCAGACTTGGCGTAAACACTGTTTGCCTGGGTCAAGCGAGGCTCACAGGGCATATCAATTTTGGTGGCCTTCGACTTCTTCTAGTGGTAGAGGTGCATGCTTCCTTGAGCTTTTTTCCATGACGCCACGAGGGCCCAGGGAACGACCTTGATTCCTGGCATTTTGAGGGTGATTCCGAAG
>NW_021148430.1:0-8836 GCF_002837175.3 Physeter macrocephalus
GAAAACTCCTAAGTGATAAATGAATCGTTCTTTTTGTAAGCCACTGATATTTGGGGGTTGTTTACTACCATAGCATAACTTAACTGAAGCTAACAAATGTAACTTCCATGAGGCAAAATAGTATATATGCTTGAATTTAATGGGACTTTGTTAAAAACCATATATTTACATATATGTGTCTCTACACACATATGCCTTTAAAATGTTCTTACTTGTAAGTCCCATTTATATTGCTGTACTATCTCGCATTGCTTGGATATGAATTCACCTATATGTTGGTTCTGTGGTGTATCTTTTTTGGTGTTAAAGTTTCTAATATGTTTTATAATTTTTATTTTTGAGCTCAACTTCCATGGAGATGTGAGCATATTTTCTGCATAAGACACAAACAGACCATGGGTTGTGACGGCCTCCTCTTTCATGATTTCATAGATGCTTCTCCCTAAGTACTAAAATATTCACCATTTCCAAACCAGTTTTTAAATCTATTTATTAGCTCTAGGTCTTTAAAACTCAAGGATAAGGTTCTAGTCTCTCCCATATGACCTGAAGCTTAGGGTAATTAGTGAATTATCCTACGCCAGCCAGCAGAGATTTTCTGATAGCTCTTCATAAATGATATAGTGCATTTCTGGCTCTGAGAAGCATGTACAAAAATGAATTCCTGTTCCTTTCCCTTTAAAAAGTTTGTGATCTTGATAATAGGCCAGAGGCAGATTTACCACATAGCTAATGAAGCTTAGGTCTCAAGGCCTCACTTGTATGGGCTCCTTCCATGGTCCAAGGAATGGCCCTAGAAATGTGTCCACAGGATCATGAATTTTGGTGAAATTGAAAAGATAATTTTTAAGGAGAGCTTTTGAAATTGTATACATTTTCAGGTCCCAGAAAACTTGAAATTACTCATGCTGCCAACCTGTGAAGCATTTAATTCCCAGCCCCTAAGATAAGGTATGTTTAGAGCCCAGGTCCTTCACAATCTGTGCAGCTTCAATAATCACTTCCCCATTTAGCTGTGGTTTCTTCCTCATTTCCAACATCTATAGACACCCCCCCTTTTTTCTTTCAGGTTTGGCTATAATCTGTTTTAAAATATATTTTATCTAGCATTTTGTTTGTTTGTAGTAGTAGAGTATTTCCTTTCTGCTCAGTCCACCAATTTGGCCAGAATTTATTCATGACACTAAATTATACAAGACTTCTCAACAGCAGATACAACTTAAAAATGGTCTGAATGCCCACCATGAGTTCTTTTGTAGGCCAGGCATGTGGAGAATACAGGGTACGACAAAGCCATGATTTCTGCCCTTAAAGAACTTATAATTTAATTGAGACTATAAGTTTAACTCCCACAAAAGTGTTTAAAATAATTTCATTAAAGTGAACAGAAGTGTTCCTTCAAGATGGTAACTGCCATAAGAGTCAAGAAGTTCTGATGTATAATGGGGATTAACTAGAAGAGAAGGAATCATTCACACCAATATTTTGTTAACATCTCACATGTCTCAGCTTGCATTCAATCACCTTTGTGTGTCTTATTTGGAATCCTTCCAAGGCCTTCCTGCCCCTTTTACACAGGGGAGTTTAGAATTAGGTACATTAGACTAGTAAAAAGTATAAAATTTTTTCAGGAAAAAAACCCAGAATGACTATAATCACTGAGGATTTTAAAATAACTGAAAATGTTATTTAGAGCCAAATCACCCATGGTAAGGATAAAAAATGATGTCAGAGTTGGAGAGGATCTTAAAGGTCAACAAGACAATCCCTTTATTTTAAAGATGAAGAAATTAAGGACAAAAGAAACTAAATGGCAGTACATGGTTCTATATTTCTACTTTTGTGTCCCAGACTTGTATTATAATGTGACAGCAGAAAAATATATCATTTGGAAAAAATGGAAGAGACTATCTGCAGGTTTCCTTCTACATTTTAAAACACTTATAAAGGCAACTTCCTTACAAAGGAAAAAATTACTAGAAAACTTGAGTATAAAATATTTCTTAAAAAACTGACTTTTTGAGTAAACAGTCTGATTTAATGAGATTTATATGAATAGGGACACACTTATCCAGAGGATTTTTACATACTCTGAAACTTTTTCAAATCATACTTGTTTCCAGTTTGAGTTTCCCCCCATGTGTTTATCTTTTTGAAGGATCTGAAAATGCTGTCCAGAGTCTCAGGAGAAAGTCCACAAAGGGTCTGGTTACACAATTGGGGTGATTTCACAGTTAGAGTATTTTCACAGAGAACTCAGGACCTTGGTGTCATTTATATAGAGAGAAAGGAAGCTCTCCATAAGGCATACAAATGCCTTCCATACTTACAGTTGACAATTTGGAAATGACAGGACACAAAATAAAAAAGACTTAAGTTTTCCTGAAGACAATTTTCTCTCTTAGGAGGAGAGAATAGAACAGTTCCAGGAGAGCCAATAAAATAAGGCATTCTGAGAAAAATCACAGAGAAAGAAAAAATAATGCCACCCTGACAATTTCCCTTAATAGTGTAAGAGACAGTTACAATGATTGCAGGATATGGTGGGGAGATGTGTAGGACGGCAAGTAAAGGGAGGTAAGAGTTAAGAGCACGGACTTTAGAGTCAGCCAAAACAAGGAGTGAATCCCAGTTGCCCAATTTATGACGTGGCCTTGAGGCAGTTACTTAACTTTTCTGATTCTCAGCTCCCTCATCTGTAAATTTACAGTCTCTCGTTTGTAATAATCCAGATAAGGTGCTTAATATAGCAGCTGGCACATAACAGGCACTCAATACATGCTAGTCATTATTGTTATTCACAGTTAAATATAAATATAAGAACACATTCCAGTGCCATGTACTGATCCCACCACCATGTCTCTTCATAGCCATGAGTAATCACAAATCTATTATATTTTTAACTAAAGTAAGCTTACTTAGCATTCCCCTCATGGAACTGTTGTGAGGTTAAAATGAGATAATGCATATAAAGTGCTTAGCACAGCACCTAGCACATTGTAAGCACTCAAGATGTAGCCACTGTTCTTATTCACAGAGCTGACTGCTGGCTCCAGACTCATTTGATCTGTACCCTTATTCAGGGAAGTGATTGTAAAATGGCTGCAAGGGCAATATATTACTGTTGTGATAATGGAAACAGCAACACCCCAGGGATATGTGTTACCATGGGGTCTCTGTGGGATGCATATAAGAAACAGACACTCTAATAATCCCATCCAAACAGAGATAAGTTTTTTAAAAAAATAGGAGTCATTCTACAACCAGTGAAATAGATGTTTTTCCAACTATTACCAGAAATGTGCCACAGGGTAGTAGTGATGGAATAGATCTTAAAGAAGAAATGATATTTGAAGGGTGGGAACTAAACCTCACCAATACAACTTTCTTCCTATTTTCTATCTTTGAACGTCTGCATCTGACTGATACTCCTGCAGATTTATAGATAAAGTTTGGCTCTAGCTCCTTCTGGATGAAACTGGTCACCAATTCAACTCAATAATATAGTTTGGTTAGAACTCTCCCAAGAGTAGGAAAGATCAACAACAAAAAAAGAATTTTATAGGGAATCATGAAGTGCCACAAGAATTTTAGGGAAAAATTATTTTAAAAGGAAGATACTTTTACTAAAAATGTATTTACAGTAGCTTCTCAGAGGCTTGAGTGAATGACATTAAAGATATACAGTATACTCCCCCACAAACAAATAAACCAACAACTTGCATTAAAAGAACTTTAATAAATAACTGGCCAGAAAGTTATACCGGGGTCCAAGAAAAGTTGATATTTTTCTTGAAGCCCACAGAGAAAACACAAGGTAGGATATTTGATATTAAAAGAAATGAATGAATATTTGATGGTAAACATATGTTCAGAAAGAGAGAAAAAGATCATTCAAGGCGTCTTCAGACATCAAAGTTAATACAGAAGGGTAAGGAAATATGTCTGAACCTAGTGAGTTTGCTCTCCTGTGTGAGAAAGAATGGCATAACAATTTGATTGGAGACTTTTAAAGGCAATGGATATATATAGTACTCAGAGCTGTGCAAGGCTGACTCATGTATTTGGCCAAAAAAATTGATTTGAGTAAAAGTTAATTAGCAGTGTAATTTACAGATGACTACAATCCCTTCCCTTTGCAAAAATTAATTGGAAAGGTATAGCTTCACAGGAGATCTCGGGCTGTGCAAATTTATGCTGCCACAGAAGCAGCACTTATGTTTTTGAAGGGATCAAATATATGAGAATTATATATACACATGATCATGTCACAGTGTCAGATGCCCCAGTGGGGACAAGTCATCAAGTTCTTTCCTGCAGTCAACTGCTGTTGTAAATATCTCTGGTACTAGATTTCAAACAAAATGAAAAGGAAGGAGCGGGACCATTGCTGTTTTCCCCAGTTCTCTTTAGAGCAGACAGGTAATTTAATACCCTAAGGGAGGGAAAGTATCCCTAAACGATAATCTACCTCTTGAGAAGAGTATCTCTCAAAATACATGTCCACATACAGAATTTCAGAGCTTTGCATGAGAGAGCAGTCTAATACCCTGCTACTGGTATGTCTAGAATATCTTCTCCTCAATCTCACAATGTAGCCAAAGTTTATACTTTTACAACTGGATTATTCCACTTGAATCCAGGAGAAGACAGGAGTAACTTAATGTAATGAATATACTCATAGACTCACTCAAAAGCACTTTCTAGCCAGGTCTACTGGAAGTAGCCTCCTGATGGGTCTCCCTACCTCTGGGCTTGTCTATCTTCAATCCATTTTTTTACACTGCAGCAGAGTGATTTTCCACCAGTGACTCCTTAGTACCTTTAAGGACAAAGTCTGATTTTTTTTTTTAGTAGATGTTTATTGGAGTATAATTGCTTCACAGTACTGTGGTAGTTTCTGTTGTACAACAAAGTGAAATCAGCCATATGCATACATATATCGCCATATGTGGCATAAATGGCCCTCCATTAGAGGCTCCAGCTTAACTTCCAGATTAATCTCTTTACATTTCTCTCTACAAATGTTATAATTCTCCCTCCTAAATATATTTCAAATCTATGCCCATGAATTGGTCCACCTATGCATTGCAGTCACTGTGGGCCTTTATTACTTTTTAGCTAGATTGGTAAAATAGCCTCCTAACTGGTCTCCCTTCCTCCAGTCTCTACCCCCTCCAATCCATAAGCCAGACTATGAAGAGTGCGCCTAAAATGCCAGTCTGATTACCTACCTCCCCTGGTTAAAACACACCCACAGCAATCTCTTTCTTACAGAGCAGAGGCCAAATCCTTCTTAGCTTGGTTAACAGGGTCCCTCTCATGTAACACGTGGGCATCACCAACCTCTCTAGTCTCACTGTCTCACAATCCACATACCCAATGCTCCAGCCATGCTGACTGTTATACTCGTCAGCATCCAGCATAGTTCTTGTATATATGACACAAGTTTTAAACAAACACAGAGGAGTATAAGAAGCAATCATTATTGCTGGTGAATAACTTAAACAGCCAAAATTTGGGGAAATAGAAGAGGCCATTAGATGCTACTTGCTCTGCTTTATTCCTTACACACACACATTCCTCATGTCTACCTCCCTGTGGTACTGTTTTAGTTCCCCAACTCAAAATGACACTTTTATTTGGGTTTTTGTTTGCATAGTGATACAGTTTTGAAAGCATATATAAAGGCTGTAAGTTGGATTGGTCACATTACTGGTTTCTAGAATCTTCTTGAGTAGTGGCTGCAAAGTTTATACAGGGTGAGGAAACTTTACTACACTATACCAGATAGCCTCAACCCACTATCCAAGAACATGGCCATGTTCAGTAAACACACACTCATTTTTGCCCCAAATTTTAAAATTATCTTCCTTTAGCTCAATTAAACTACACTTACCGGCATTTAAACCCTAGTAATGTTTGCTCTGAGTCCAAACAAACAAGATAAACTCCCAACTAGGTATAAATTGATTATATTAGCTTTTATTTTCTTCTAAAACCACAAAGCCAGGTTCTCTAGGCTGAAAGGTCTCCTGTATCACTTAATATAGGGGGTCGCCAAACTTCTACCATAAACAACCAACGAGTAAATATTTTAGGCTTTTGTGGGTCATAAGGTCATAACTACCTAGCTCTGCCATTATGATGCAAAAGAAGCCCTAGAAATATGTAAATGAAGAACATAACTATGTTCCAATAAAACTCTATTTACAAACAGAGGCTGCTACAGATTGAAGGTCAGTTTCCTCTCAAAATTCATATGTTGAAATCAGTTCCCCCAAGTGATGGTATTTGGAGGTGGGACCTTTGGTAGGTATTAAGTCATGAGGGTAGAGCCTTCATGATTGGGATTTATAAGGGCATTCTCTTATTGAAAAAAAAAAAAGGTCCCAGAGAACTCCCTTCCCCCTTAGAGATGTGAAGCCAAATAAAAAGATTGTCATTTATGAACCAGAAAGGGGACTCTCACCAGACATTGATTCTGCCAGTGCCTGATCTTGGACTTCTCAGCCTCCAGAATTGTGACAACTAAATTTCTGTTGTTTATAAGCAACGTGATTTACAATATTCTGTTATAGAAGCTTGAACGAACTAAGATAGAGGTGGTGTGCCAAATGTGGTTTGTGGGCCATAGTTTGCTGACCTCAAACTATTTTGACTGTGATTCACATTAAGACATTTTACTCCCCGTCCAGTATATATTTACACACACGTATATAAAACAACATTTAGCAAAGACAAAATTATCCTTACTATGTGCAATGTACCCCAATATCTTCCATTTTATTTCTTTAAAATGCTGGTTTTAACCTACCAAATTGATTCTAAAACCCACTGATGAGTTGTGACTCACAAACTTACAAAACATGTTCCCATGGATTTCACTGTCTTATTCATTGTCTGAGTCACATCAGAAGTAACTTTAAGTAACTAGCATTCGAATTCTCATTCTTTCATTCATTCCTCAGTTCAATGCACATTTATTAAACAGACACTATGTGTCACATGGAAAAGCACCATTACAACTAATATACCAATTGTGTGGTCTGTAGAAGGAAGGCTACTGCCAATACAGGTTCTGAATCCAACTGAGTGAAGATTCCAGAGGTACTCTGAATAAGTACTCAAATACGCCACTTTGAGTGTTCTGGCTTTGCATCTTTTCCCAACTTAAAGCAGTTTCTCTGCCACTTTCTTCCTGCATCAGGATATGTTCCAGAAACATAGTAAATCCTCTTGAAGTTTTAAGAACTCAAGAGCAAAGAATGTGAGACTTAATAAGTGTTTCTGAATGAGGACTATCTTTAGCCTGAGCGACTCTCTTTATCTCTGTTTGGCCCCTGAAGTTAACTGATCAATCTATAAAATTGAAAGGAAAAGAAAAGCACACTGTGGGAATCCAAAGGCTCTTTATAACACAGCCTAGAGGCTAAGTGAATGCCAGGTAGCAGGGCAATATCCAGGACTCAAGGAAGGTAATTGGTTGTTTGGTTTACATCCCCTCTGCGTTCTGACAAGAGTTCTTAATGACAACTCCACATCAAGCTTCTCCCAAGTGTGGGAGCCTTTAGGGGCCCAAAAGCTAAAGAAAGTCATATACTATTCAAGAAAGATGGCTTCCATGTTAAGACAAGCCTTGCCACCCAGAGTGAGAAAATGGCTGAAAAAAATGATCATTTTACATTTCAGAGTTTGAATTGAAGTGGTCAATGTTATTCAACTCAAAATATGAACTGTACTCTTTCTTGACAGAGGAGTTAAACTGAGGGACCACAGATGCCCATAAAATAGTATTAAACTAACCATTTTAATAATAAATGTGGTGACAGAAGCTAAGTCTTAGTTCTAGAAATCAGTTCATGATTAGCTGGGCCAAGTGGCAAAGGGAAACTATTCTTCACAACTTAGATGGATACTTTGGGAATCAGCAACTATTCCATGAGCTTATGACCACAGCCAAGCTGTTTGAGACAGTGAAACAGTTTCACAGAGCATAGGGTCACTGTTGTCTGAGAAGAATCACTGCATTCACCCTGGTTCTTAATTTAATCCCAAGATTTATCTCTATAATCTGTCATTGGAAGCTTTTGAGGAGGAGAGAAATGAAAAAGATATTGAGAGTTGCAAATTTCTAATTTATCATCTCATTTGAAAAGTCCTATCTTGGGGAGCAGAAATATTGATAAACAATGGAATTTGTTACCCCTCAGGTTGCTGTAATAAATCTAAACAACTATCCCCCTTTCTATCATGTCCCAGAAGAAGTTTTTACAGAAACTCATGGGTAGTTAAATGATCCACATTTCTCAACTGGGTGGAATAGAAGATTTGGTCTCTTTTGCCCTCTTTTCTACCTAGACCAGCGGGCGGCAGTGATCTGAGCAAGTGTACTCTGTTTCACAGATTAAAATTCCCCTTTTCTGGGTTGTTCCAAGTTCCAGCCTGGGGCACAGAGAATTAATAAGCCTATTTGATTCTCACACCCAACGACGACGTTCTCCAGCCACCTTGCCTTTACAGTGTTATAGGTGTTATTTCTATCTCCATCTCCCAGTTTTGTGTTTTATTTCTCAATTGGTTTAGAATGCAAGCAGGGAAAAGGTGTGCTGTGGGATTTATTAGCCCCCATAAAGACTCCCAACATTTTCTTAACTGTTTTTCCTGTTTCTAGTCATAGTGTCCTCCAATCGTCCCTCCACACTCCTTCAAGAATAATCTTCCTAACATACATCTGACCTTGTCACTACCTTGCTCAAAATATTAAGATGGGCTTCCCTGTTGTCACAGGGGTTGAGAGTCCGCCTGCCGATGCAGGGGACACGGGTTCGTGACC
>NW_021148431.1:0-8833 GCF_002837175.3 Physeter macrocephalus
AACATATGTATATGTATAACTGATTCACTTTGTTGTAAAGGAGAAACTATTGTAAAACAGTTATACTCCAATAAAGATGTTAAAAAAAAGGTGACTTGATATAGAGAAGAACACACAAATAAATGGAAAAGGATAACCAAATTTTATAAAGGCAGTGGGTGGTTTCTAACTGTATGAGCAAACAACTCAGAAGAAACACAGCTGGCTACTAGACAAATGAAGAGGGGCCAACTTCTTTAGGAAATGCAGATTAAAACCATGGGATTTTCTTCCCCTCTGATGGGCAGAAATTCTAAAGCCTGATAACATCTGGTGTAGACGAGGGAACAAACACACTTTGCGTATGTTAAGTATAATAAATGTGTTCAAATTTGGAGCGAGGTTTGCAGCCTCCATCAACGTTCAAAACTCTCTTGCTCTTAGACCAAATACTTTTACTTCTAGGCAGCTGCCCTCTGCCAGTACTCTGCCTTGCACAGAAGTGTGCATCACATCAGGCACCCGCAAGTCCAATGAGGGAGACTTACGTATTCGGGAAAGTCTAGAAACAACCTGGATGTCCTTCAGGAGGGGTCTGATGAAGGAAATTAGGATCCATCCGTGGTAGGGAGTAACGTGTGTGTGGAGAGCGGGGAAGGTCTGTGAGCAAACTGGGAAGATGACCTGATACGTCATCAGGCCAAAAGGAAAAAGAGCAGGTGTAGAAAAGGATATGTCTGTTATTCCACTTAGAAACCCACACTGTTTGTATTTGTAAACACTATATATGTATACATGTACGTATTGAAACACGCATATATACGTGTATAGACAGTTGTGTATCTGATCCTGAAAATGCACAAAAGACTGTTAATGGCGACCACCTCTATGGAAGGGAATAGGTCTTTGTATTTTTCCTCTACTTTTCCTAATCGTGTGGAAATTTAGAGTTAATTTTTTATTTAAAAAATTAGGCAGTCAGGAGAGGCCTAGTGACTCTTTTGTGGGCTTCTCTCACCTCAGGATGCACTCTTCGCGCCCTTTCTTGTTTCTGGTTTGTCTTTTGCAGCAGACACCACTGAAAGGAGCGTCTTGTCATCCCTTGCCAACTGCCTGCGGTTTTCTTGCACCCTCTTAACCCTCACCACCTTTGTGAGATGCTGTTTCCTGCTGAGGTGGTGCCTTTCCCCTCACACACACCCCTCTGGTACCTTGGGAAGTCCCGGGGTTTCTCAGTGGGCATTCTAGAATACTCATCCCAGAGATGCAGTGGGTTTTTCAGCCACATGCGTTTGGGGAAACTGTGTTCCTATATGAATTATCCTCTTGGGAGTTCACGATTCACCGGAGCTCTTGAGACGCTCTAGGAAGTTGAGTCAAGAAACCCTTGTAGCCCTGTTAATTCAGGATTTCCTAAATTTCTATGACTGACTGTGGTACCGCTTTTTCAGTCACAACCATCCTCATCAGCTTCCGTCATAGACTCCCTGGGAGCGCTGCTCAGACTCTGTCCTGGAAGCTTTATAGTCCCAGGATTACCCGCTGCTTCCACGCCCACCCGGCCCCGTGCTGGTGCTCTGTCAGCCTGGCACCTTCTCCTTGCCCCCAACTCATTCAGGCCACAGGCGCTGCCCCCGCTCTGGGATTTAGTGATAACGCCTGGGAGCGGTGGCCCAGCACAGCCCACGGCAGTGCTCCGTGTGGCTCACAGGGTTTAATACACACAATTTGAGCCCTTAGTGGAACATGGGAAGATGATTTAAATCCAGGTGTCTTATTTCATAATCCCCGTGTCTCTGAAAGTGGGAGAAACACACTGGGAGGGCCATAATTTTTAAGTAAAAGGGAGACTGTTTCTCTGTGGGAGTAAAGAATGGGCCCTCACAGTTAACAGGTAACATAGGGAGTTTGTGCTGAGTCTGTCATGTTGGGCCTGTTATACTCATTTATATGACCCTTGGGTCCCTATTGATATTTGCATTTACTGCCCATGCTTGAAACTCCCCAGTGCCCCTGTCTTGGTCATGAGCCCTAATTCTGTTGACCTAGAAGTTCTTGGTGGGAGCTTTCTAGCAGGCCTCTCCCCCAGTGTCCCTACCTCCAGCCCCTATGTCGGTCGTAGTGCTTTTTCGAAAACACAGAGCTCCTTGTTGTGCAGACCTGAATGCTCCTCGTGGATCCGATCGATCCAGTTCCCAGGAGAGCGTGTCTGCAGGGCCCTCTGCGGTCTGCAGTCCTGCCCCCAGCCAGGCACCCAGCACCCCAGGTGCTGCAGAGAACTTTCTGGGGTCCCCCATGCCTTGGCAGAGACAGCTCTCTGCCAGATGCCCTTCCTTCGTCTCCCCCTGTCCTGACCCCTCCCACCTCCCTTCCTCTGAAACCTTCAGCCTTCTGTCTGGCAGAGTTACTTGCTCAGCTCTGTGCTTCCACGGCACTTGTCCTGTGGAATTTGAATTCCCTCCACAGCCGTTTTGCCAGGTTGTGAGCAGCTGATTCCCCTTCATCTTTTTCTTCCTTCCCTCAGCCCCACACCAGGGACACTCTTGGGCACCGTGCAAATTTAATCTTCAATTTCTGGTTGTTATGACATTGTTGTTGTCATGATACCACCTACGTTCACAGTAGGACGGGTAAATGTGTGGGGGATGACTGTAAATACAGATTCTTTGTCAATCCAGGTTCCTAATTCTTCCCCCTTTTAATATGTTTTCCCCTTAAATCACGTGTCCTTTTAGCTGCTCCAGGTCTATAATTGGACTGTCACCCGGGGAGCCTGAGGCAGCAGAGTGTCAAAGAGAGTAGACACTAAATTTTTAATGTAAATCTCAACCACGATACCTACTAGCTGTGCAAAGGAGGGCCCAGAATTCAGGCTCAAAGCCTATTACCAGATAGTTGGTTTCCCTGCTTGTGTCTCTTCTGTCTGTCGACGTGCACTTGACTCCTATTAACTTTAACAGGAATTATGTGTGTGCCCTGAGGGGCGTGCATATCTTTGAATGGGGGCTTCCTCACGCTGCTTTTCTTTCTTGTTTACTTTTAATGAATTCCACCCTGTAGAAGTGGAAGAATGAGAGGATGTGTTTGAGAAAATGGAGAGAGTTTATACATATTTTCCCTGTAATCCAGAATAGCATGTCAGCTCTTCCTCGGTTTGTCTCCTTTGGTTGTCAGTGGAAGATAAGTTTGGCTTGCTTACTTTCCAAATGAGAAACTGAAGTCCAGTACAAACGTATCCTAGGTGAAACTTGACCCATTCATTTTTGAGAGTCTGTATGAGCCCTGTGCAAGGTGCGGAGAATCAAAAGACAGATTTATTGACTTCAGTAGTTATTTACATAGCATCGACTGTGTTCCAGACACTGTTCTAAATTCTATCAGTTATCTACTTTTGCATCATAGAACACTTCAAGACAGTGACTGAAAACCACAGCCATTTCTTGTGCTCAGGATTCTTTTCAGTCAGCAGGTGGGGCTGGGCTTAGTGGGGTGGTTCCTGCTGCTGGTCTCATCTGAGATCACGTATTCAACCAAAGTCATCTGGTGATCCACCTAGAGTCTAAATGGCCCCCCTCACCTGTCTGGCAGCTGGTGCTGGCTGTGGGCTGGGCCTGTTATTTCCAGCAGGCTAGCTCGGGCTTGCTTACATGGCAGTGATAGCTTTTGCTGGCTGTGGGCTGGGCCTGTTATTTCCAGCAGGCTAGCTCGGGCTTGCTTACGTGGCAGTGATATTTTCAGAGGGCAGGTAGAGAAGCTGCATGCCCCTTGAGGCCTCAGTTTGGAAGTTGCACAGCATCACTCCTGTTGCAGCCTCTTGGTCAAGGCAAGTCCGCAAGGCCAGCCCAGGTTCAAATGGTGTGGAGCACTAGACCCCACCTCTTGCTGGGAGGGCTGCAGAGAATTTGTGGCCATTTAGTCCTCACATCAGAGAGGCACAACAGAGAGATTGAGTAACCTGTTCAGGGTCACACAGCTTGGGACAATACAGTGTTTTAAGTGCTTTGAAAGCTGTGCTCATTATTTTTAAATCTTACAGCCACTATTCGGACCAACTTATTTTTTTTCTCTGCAGCCTTGTAGAGAAAGGGTCATTCACATTGCTGTGTGACTGCCATGGGTTGGAAGCTTCATATATGTTGTAGCACTGAACTGTCATAACTAATATGAAATGGAGATATTATTATTATTTCCAATATTCAGATGAGGAAACTGAGGTTCTTGGAAATTAAGTATGAGTCATATAAGAGAATGTTAGCTTACTGTTCCATATGCAAGAGTGATCTCCCTATGTAAATTATAAATGTCCTGGCATAGATCTTTTTTTTAAATCTCTTGTTTGCATCTGGAAAATGGTTTTTAAAACTTTTCTGTTGCTTTGTTAATGGCAGTTGCACATTACAGAAAAAAAGCTGGAACAAAAAACATGTTTTTCAGATGTCCAGTGGCGCCCCAGAATAGAAGCAAGATGAATATTCCATTCCGCATTGGCAACACCAAAGGAGATGATTCTTTAGAAAAAAGATTTCTCGACAGAGCTCTTGAACTCAATATGATCTCCCTGAAAGGGCATAGGTGGTGAGTACATGTCCCATCCAGAAGCTTGTCAGAGAACTGGCTTAGTTTTCAGACGCTGAAGGAAACACATCTAGGAGGCTGCCTATCCTGGAGTAGCAGGTACTGTAACTCGTTGGGAAAGACCATTTGTTACGGGGGTGATGTATGTTCTCACGCATGAGAACAGCTGCCCGCTCCCTGCCCCCTGCACAGCAGGCTCATCGAAGACTTGAGCTAACCTAGGTTCCTATGAGCGTTAGAAAGGAATTTTCACTGTGTTAGAAAGGAATTTTCTAATGACTGAGATGTGTGATGCTCCTGGCCACCTGCGTTGGCTTTCAGGTGGAGGTTGGACACGATGGTGTCAGGTGCTGTGACTCTCGCAGGAGCTGTTGACAGGAAGGAGGGTCGTCCTGATTCTCAACCCGGTGCTCCTGTTCTTAACGGCTGCATCGGTGGTTCTTCTGGGTCCGTGGGAGGCATTCGGGCCTCTCTTCATAATGCTGTCACCATCGAAGATGTCCAGAAACTGGCAGCCTTCGTGAAGCATTTTTTGGAGACGCACCAGCTATGAGCACATCCTAACCAATATACACTCTGCCCTTGAACAGTGTACAAAATTGAAAGTCACTTGGGCATGGCTAAAAAACCTAAACACACACAGTATTTTTCTCGAATGAACATGCTTATGATAGATTTTCTTCTTTATTCAGAGAACAGCAAAACATCCACAGCTATGCCAAGCTGTTGAAACTTAACCTTAATTCTGACTTGAACTGGAAGCTTTTAAAAAATCTTCTCTTGGGGCTTCCCTGGTGGCGCAGCGGTTGGGAGTCCACCTGCTGATGCAGGGGACACGGGTTCGTGCCCCGGTCCGGGGATCCCATATGCCGCGGAGCGGCTAGGCCTGTGGGTCATGGCCGCTGAGCCTGCACGTCGGGGCCTGTGCTCCGCAGCGGGAGAGGCCGCAACAGTGAGAGGCCCACGTACCGCAAAAAAAAAAAAAAAAAAAAAAATCTCCTCTTGCTTTTCTACCAAATTCTAGCTACTGTTGTCTTTGCTTCTACGTTTTCTGCCTAGATCTCATATCCAGAGCCGCCTGTGGGTTTAATTATATGCAAATTGCAGGTTATTGTTTTTAGAGACACACAGCATGGAGGGTGGGTGGGGCCCTCTAGGTGCTGAATTCTGATCCTTTGCAAGATGACAGCAGTGGGGTCTTCTGGTTTCTTTCCTTATATGGTTATTCTCATAAAGCGATAAAAGTGACTTACTGTATGTTTATATAGCAAGGTGTGTTTTTATTACCATATAGTTTATGTCTCTATGCATTTATATCTCTGTGCCTTTATATTTCTAATAATACGGTTCTTGTTAGTATATGTTGAGACTTTGAGAATTGGTTAGGATCCTTGACCTTGTGCATTAGAGTGTTACGTTCTCAAGAGTTGTGTGCCTCCCCTTCCCCCTCCCCTCTCGCTTTTTAAGCTGCTTCACCAGATTTGGAAGCTCCCTGATTCGCCTTTACTTTCCTTTCAGTGGGTAGAAGAACGGTTGGTTGGTTGGTTGGTTCTTGGTTTTTCAGCTATGCTGTTAAACTAAAAATCTCTGTTAAACTCCCTTACTGTTTGTTCACGTGACTGTTCTCTTTCTGGTGTTTGACCAGTGATGCCGTGAGTTCGGGAAGATGTTTGCTGAAGAGTCTTTTCCCCTATTGTTCATCCATTGTCAGTGTCTTATGTTGACCGTGTGAAGGACATTAAAGTCCTAAAACATCTAAACCTTTGTCAATGAATTTCTTTACATGCTTTTTAGACAGATTGATTGTTCTTTTACGAACTTTATATTGGGAAAACTTGAGTCTAAACATAGCATCTGTGAAGGGTATTTTGTTCAGAAAGGTGTAAGACTTGAATCCTGTACATCCATGTTTTTAATGATTGAGCATACTGGTAGCTTTCCGTTGGCTTTTGGAATGGACATTGTCAACAAACCACCTTACAACACAGCTCACGGTATAAAGTTGTATGAACTTTGTCCCACTTAGGCTGAAGGCATGCCGCTAGGACAGTTTTGATCTATCTTCGTGTTTCGTTGTATTGTGTAATGAGGACTATACTGATCTTTCGTCCCAGCTCTGCACCAGTTGGTTGGGTTAGTTGGGTTGCCTGCTTAGGGCTAAACCGTGCCAGTCTTGGTTCACTCATCTCTAAAAAGGAGGATTGAAATAACTCCCCAACTTATCTCAGGGATGTTTGAAAGCTTAAAACAAGGGCTCAGTGCAGGATGTGACTGTTGAAACACAGTAAATGTTTCAACAGCAAAAGCCGGCCAGTCCATGGACGCCATCCAAGTGTTCACATGTAATAGTGCTCAGAGTCTATTTTGCCTCCTTCCCCATCCATTCATATGATGGTTACAAGTCCCTGTGGTTTGTACCGGCCCCAAATCTCTTGAATCTCCACTTATTTCCATTCCCGTTGCCACAGCCAGCTCTGTCAGCCCTCCGCGGATCATTTCAGCAGCCTCATCTGCCCCTACCTGCCCCTACCAGCACAGTCAGTTGGACGATCACTTCCCCTTCATGCTCCTCCTTGGTGCATAGAAAAGCCCAGACTTCTGAGCCTATCAGTCACAGCTTTGTGGTGTCTGGTCTGCCTTCTTCTTTCTTGCGTTTCTGGTTCTTGGAATGTGGCGTGCATATATGCCCATGCTACGTCGGGTAAGCCTGGAGTTCCTGCCCCCGCTCAGCAAGACTGACGTTCCTTCAAGACACCTGCCAACCTCCTGACCTTGTTTGTGTCTCCTGCATTGGAAGGATGCTCTTTTCCTTTGTTCTTAGAAGCGTGACCCGTTTATCTCGTCACAGCACCTTCATTCTGTGTTTTCCTGTGCCGAGGGTGTCTGCTTACGGTGCCTTCCCCATCAGAGCAAGGACTAAGCCCTGTTTCTCCACCTCCATCACCTGGCATCGTGCCTTGCCCTTAGAAGGTGCTCAACTACTGTCTGTTTAATGAATGGAAAGGCAGGGCTTCCTGAATTTCGCCAACAGCCTGCAGTAAAGGCAGAGGTACAATCTCACATACGTGGATGTTTTAATTTTTCAAGAGCTTACTATGTAATTTCATTTTTTACTAAAATTTAAAATCTTGGAGGGCTCCCAGACTCTTCTTTCCATATGTGTGAAAGTGTTTGGAAAACGGTGAGCAACTGCATTCATACCAGGACAAAGGATAGTCACTGTTGTCTGGAGCACAGATCGCTGGAACATACTCATTGAGCGAAAACCTTGACCTTTGTATGTCTCAAGTGAGTGAAGGGACGCCAGTCTGTTGACCACGTGGAGAGAGGGGAAGGGGAGATAAGGATGCAGGCCCCAGGTCAACAGGCTGCGGGAGCCACAACTGGCCAGTCTTTAAGATTAAAAGCAAAGTGGACAGGCAGGTGTCTTTCAGGCCTTGGGAAATCTGTGTAAGCCTTGGTGGCCTCACGTTCCTTTAGATCCTCCGGAGTGTCCTCCTTCTTCTCCCAAACTGTTTTTGACTCTTTTTGACTTTCACAATGTGACAACACATAATCATGTTCATACCACCTAAGTGAGAAAAAACAGACTTGTTCCCACGTTGCTTATGTTTACCTCCACACAAGTGCTTCATCCCCAGCACTGTGGCTCTGTTCTTTGCCTGCACAAGAAACAAAATTGTTCTGTTCCGCGCTAGTCTATGTTTATCTAAACATCTAATGCTGTCTCGTCACAACTTAGCAGATGCTGGAAGGTTTGGCAAGCCCTTAGGTGAACTATGTGATGTAACAAATAATTAGTCCCTTTTTTCCCCTTTAGAGCGTAAGGAGCCACTGAGACCCCGTAAAATGGACAAGACCCATTGATAGATGTCCAGCTCTGCCTAAGGCCCTTGCAGGTCTGGCCTTGTATCACTCTGGGATTAATGTTTGTTGTATGGTGTTCTTTGGAAGGAAAATAAAATGAGGAAGAATTTTCTCACATTTGATCCGAATGAACAGAACTAAAAAGTGAAAAGCTACTGCGTCTGCAAAGAAATCAATCACTTTAATTTGCAAAGAAGATTCCCTGCCTCTGTTAGAAATTGGGCTCTTGGTAATTTAGAATCAGAATCCATGACAGTTTGTGATGAATTGGCTCCTTTGGGGCTAAAGAAGGTAAGAAGTTCTAATTACCCCTGGATTATTCCAGAGTGGGTGGAAAAGCTTGATCAAAGAGATATTGGGAGAGAGCTAGAAAAGCTAGCAGTGAGCAAAGATTCATTGAATTTCTTTTTAA
>NW_021148432.1:0-507 GCF_002837175.3 Physeter macrocephalus
CATATCCATATATGTTTTTTTGTCTCTGTGTCTGTGTGCGTGTGTCTGTGTGTCGGTGTGTGGGCGGGTGCGTAAATACGTGTGAGGCGAAAGACTCAGACATAGGCGGAGGAGAAGCATACGCGGCTGCTGCTCCTGCAGTAGGGGCCAGTCCTGTAGCAGCGTCACCAGGACAGGGGGCTCCGCTAGCCGCAGGACTTGCCGAAGCACCAGCAGCAGGACAAGCGTAGGATGTGTCAAGTCGCTGATGACATGCGCATGTCTGGCGTGGGTGCTTACGACAGGCGGGTGTGTGTCTGCGTGCATGCTCTCTCGCCGAGGCTTCGTCTACTGCGAAGCAGCACACACGCGGACCGTGTGCAGAGGCGCAGGTCTGTCGCCCGCAGCAAAAACTTCTCCGTGGGCGCACCTGCGTGGCGCATGCGCTTTGGAGGAGAGAGGAGTCACACGAAAGGGAAGCACGGGCACGCGTCACACGATGTACTTGTGCGGGGGAGGAGGAGGCCA
>NW_021148432.1:7538-8833 GCF_002837175.3 Physeter macrocephalus
AGGGACGCTTCGAATGTAGACACTTTTCCGTAAGTGTGCTGTAGAGTCTTGTTATATGCTGCAGAAATATATCGAGAATCACGTGGGAAGAGAATAAAGCAAAAACATTTTCTGGTGTGAGTGGTCACATCAGCGGGAAACACCAGTTGCACACTAATCCGTGCTACACACGGGGAATTATGCGGGTCACGTGGTGAAGAAGGAGTTTTTCTCGAGATTAAATATATGTATGCGCCACGCTCCGGTTCACTATTCGACTGCGTGTTCAAAAAAAAACCAAAATCCGAACGCCCGCCTACTCCCCAACGGCAGCACTGGAGCGAACCTCTCGGCCTCTCGGCCTTTGTCAGCGCACAGGAAAATTTTCCAGCTTAAACGTACAGGGGTACTCTGAGTTGTTTGACCAGTAAAAGCCCCCACGCACGTGCTAGTAGACTGAAGCATTTTTCTGGACATCGGTATTAAAAGACGCAAATGATCCTAGATATATCTGTACCGGCAGAAATGGCAATGTGACCAACTATGCATGTTTTCGTGGGTTTCGCTTCCCGAAGGCGTTACATCCGCAATTTTGGCGGTGGCAGAATGCTCGACGGTCTTGTAAACGCGCCAGGGAAGGATTCACGTGCACGCTTGTACACAACCTATACTGTGTACATACATGCGGACCTGCGCTCATGCTTTCGTATGAAGTACCTTCATTCAATCGAATCAAACCATCTACCCACAAATAAAATTGCGAAGGGTTGTCATCCTTGTATTTACGTACACACCCACACGCGCACGCATATACGCGAGCAGACATTTATTAATGCAGAGATAAGTAATGATATATGTTTTATGCAGTTGTACGTTTAAGTAGGCCCCTCAGTACAAGTGGACGATTGCATACTTTTGTTCATACCTGCGTCTGCATCAGTTCACCCATGGTTACGCGCTTAAATGCTTTGTCTTGCTTACAAAAAGACTCGCCTTTGTTGTGTCTCTCGCACTTATGAGATGTGAGTGTTCACCAGCAGGTGAGGTAGGCAACGACGTTTTTATGCATGTATGCCGGCACGCGTCAATATGTGCGTGCGGCTGAAATGTGTGCTTCTCCTCCATATAATATCATTTCACCGCATGACCTCCAAATACCTCTTGAACTGATATGAAGCTCCATTTGCCGCACACCCCCAGGTAATTATCGCGCAGTACTCACGTAGCTGTATACAAAACGACCACACACAGCGGACCGTCTACGCGTTGTGCAAATGTCTGGATACTCTCTCGTTGCTCGAGCGCTGAAGAGCTAT
>NW_021148433.1:0-8829 GCF_002837175.3 Physeter macrocephalus
GAGAGGCCACGGCAGTGAGAAGCCCGCGTACCGCAAAAAAAAAAAAAACAAACAAACCCTGCCTGAGAATCCCTGACATAGGAATACGGAGCGACCTTAGAAACACACGGTGAATTTTGTAAAAGTAAGTTACAGAATACCAAGGACGTGTGTTTAAAAGGCATGCGGTACAATATTTCACATCCAAAGACAGAACAGCTTGGGAAACAAGGTTTGGAGAGCACAAAGCTCTACTTCACTTCCGGAGTTAAATGGCCAGCCGCCCAATAAAGCCTGCATGAGGGGAAGTGGGAGGGAGGCGACGAGTGGGGCGGGGCTTTGGTCAGTGACCTTCGGATGAGCTTGAAGCTCATTGGTCGCTGGCCATAGCAGTGGGAGGTGAAAGGCAGAGCTGGAAGCTCATTGGCCTTTGAAGGCAGAGCGGGAAAGGGAGCGAGAGCGGAGTCTTCCTTCAGGTCTCCTGTCACAGCTGATTGATTCTGACCTGGTGGAGGCTGGGGTAACCACAGACTGGCATCAGGAATAGGACCCTCATTCTCCACACCTCTTCTTTCCTCCCTCCCTCCTGCTATGGATCCCCAACCCCTTCTCCTCTCCTCCACCTCAGCCGGGTACCTCATGTCCCGCCCCGCCCCACCCCACCCCCACCTCCCACTCCACACCCAACCCCGCCCCCCTTGGCTGAAGTCCTGTGGGGTGACCTCTTGCTGAGGCCTCCTGACCCCTGGCCTCTGGCCCCTGGGGCAGGGCTTATGCCTCTCCCTTTGATTCTGAGGCGGGTGTGGCAGGGTACGTTTGGGCAGCCTGAGAGGAGGTGGTGCATTCTGGGTGCGGGAGGAGGGGAAGGTGTGCTCAAGAATAATTGTTGAAACTTGGAGAGGAGCATGGAAGATTGTTGGGAGGCCGTGGAGGGAATGCACGGGTTTGCATGAAAGCAGAGAGGGTGTGTTGGTGCAAGAGAACAATTAGTGTAGTGAGGAGTTGGCTGTTGACTAGATCAGGGTCTGGCATTCAATAGGGGGGATCAACAAACATCTACTTGATAAATAATTGAGGGAATGAATGAAAATAATGATTGAAACAGGGGCTTGAGATCCAGCAGAATGATATGATTTCAAGAGATGCAAAGGGCTGTCAGTTTAAAGAGGGAGCTAGAGAATAATTAAGATTTCGATGGGGTGCAAGAAAAAAAAATCGGAATGGAAGGTGAGAGGAAGATTGAATGTAGGGCATACAGGAGACTAATAATAGAATTGAACGCAGATGGGCATAGAATCATGAGTAGGGAGTGAATGAATGCAGGAGGTTAGGAAGACAATTGTGGAAGTGGATGCCAGGAATAATAGCTGGGCATAGCAAAGTACAAGATGATACATGAGAAAGGGAAGTAGTAATTGTTGAAGGGGGCACGAGAGTGCATGTGCATGCCTGAAAAGGGTGTCTATGTGGAGTGAAGGTATGCAGAGGGACTAGTAATTGGATTGAAAGTATACAGGACCCGTGCCCAGAGTTTCTTGGAACCTGCCTATGCATGAGTGGAGCTCCCTGGGAAGGAGCCTACACGAAGCAAGAAGGGAGGGTGCAATCTCATTTCAGCGGTGAGCTGGATGGAGAAGAATCCAGCCGCCTCAGATGGGGTTTGCCAAGGGCAGAGGAAGTACGTTGTGGATAGGGGATCATGTGGCCACCCTGACCTCCACTCCTTGTTCTAGAACCATGGATCCCAATGAAATGCCTGCTGTGCCCTGCGGCCCCCCCGACTCCACCACTGGACTTGAGACCGGAGCCCCATGGGGGATTGAACTTGGCCCCAGAAGAGCTATACGTCGCTGTGCCCGCTGCCAGAACCACGGCATCACTGACCAAATCAAGGACCAGGAGCACTTCTGCCTCTTCGAGGCCTGCGAGTGTGGCAAGTGTGCCCTCTCCTCGTGAGTATGGTGTCTGACAAGGGGAGGGGAGTGGGCCTCCTCTAAAGGTGACTGACTTTAGACCTGCAATCCCCCACTTTAGGGAACACTGCAGCATCTTGCCTGCTGAGAGTGCCTTGAAGTCGGAGCGGGGGCCACGCCGAAAGAGGCACCTGACTGAAGGACTGATAAGGAGTGGGACCACCTCTCCCAAAGCTCACAGCCATGTCAACAAGTTGGCCATTCAAGCAGGAGTCCTCAGTGAGTCTCTCTGGCCAGGGAGGGAGTCTTGAGTTTTGGGTGTAGGGAACATGAGTAGTTCTATCACCAGTCCTACCACCCAATTTCGATGTGGCTTTGGGCAAGTTACTCCTTGGGCCTTAGCTTCCCCAACTGTAAAACATCATCAATATTATCTACCAAGTGTTGGTGGGCTGGAGAGATTGGGGGGGTGGGGTGCGGTCAAAAAGGTTCACAGTGGGGTGAGGCCTCAGATTGGGGGGGGAGGTAGAGTCGGGGGGGGACAGTCAGTGGGAAAGGCTCACCTAAGCTGTCCCCAGTCTCTCACAGTTGGGAAAGAGAACATCAGCTTGAGGCCCACCCCTGTGCAACCCCTGGGGAGGAGTCTGGGGCCAGTGTGGGAAGCTTCCACCTCAGCCACTGCCCAGACCCCTTCCTGTGTCCTGAAGGCCTGGGTACCATCTCTAACCCTACTGCAACTTGCCATATGACCCTGGGGAAAAAAATACTTCTCTCTGGGTCTCATGGTCCCCAGTCCCAAAATGAAGAGTAGGACTAGCTGGTCTTCAAGGTCTTCCCAACTCCAACATCCTGGGCTCCTATCCTTGTCCTAAAACATCTCCTTTCCATGGCCGGCTTGGTCCCTGACTCCAACCTGTGCTCTCTGCTCCTGCAGGCAAGCTCCCAAGGAGGTCTGCTGATCGGTCTGGTCTCGGAATCTTTGTCTCTGTCCTGGACTCCAGCACCCTTGAAGAAGCAACTAACAATTTCTCTTTCCAGGGAGTCACACAGACCCCCTGCCCTGCCCAGCAGGTGAGTAGAGTGAGAAGGACCATGGAGCTAGTTGTATATTTTGTTATTGAGTGCCCAGCCTTCTGGTTAAGGCCATGGGAGCAAGAAAGAGAAAGTGGAGGCAGTGTGGTGCAAGTGGAGGAGGAGGAGGAGGAGAGGAGGAGAAGGTGGCATCTCAGACTATGGAGCAACGACAGAGCTCTCCCAGCTTTGCCATTTCCAATTTGTGAGACTTTGGACAAGTAACTTTACATCTCTGAGCCTCTATTTTCCTATCAGTGTACTGAGATGGGACAATATTCTACACCTATAATATTGATAAGAGGACTAGCACAAGGCCTGCCACATAGCAGGCCTTTGACAACTGGAGGCTGTTATTCCACATGAAACAAATCGATGGGATTAGAAGCTCCTGCTGAGAAGGGGGGCCATGATGGTGAGGCCCACCATCTCACCCAGGCGAGAGTCTAATAACTGTCAGAGAAAAGTTCCTGGAGATGAGCCAAGCTGGCCCTTCAAGTGCCTTGGGGAACTTGATTGGGGAATATGGAGGCAAGAACCAGTCCTTGGACAGGGACAGTAATCACGTCACTCCAGGTGCCTTGCAGATTAAAACACAGACACCTCTGACTTCCCATAATCTTTACTGTTGCCTTGGGAGTTTTAAAAAAGCTGGGAGGAATTAGTGTCTCAGGAAAGATATAGAAAAAAAAAGATACAGAAAAGAAGACAGTCCAAGCAGGGGAACGGACTTGTCCAAGCCACAGTGACTAATGGCCAGCTGGCATTCAGACTCCCACATGCAGATATTGCAAAATCCTTGCCCCTCTCTCTCTACTGGTAGTATGTGCCTGCCAGAGGGATAAATCCCCTGGCCTCTCCTTTCCTTGCTCCTAGATGCTCAACTCTGATCCTCCAGCCCTGTGCCACCCTTAACCCCCTTCTACTGCAGCCACGGATTCTGGGGAAATTGTGGGGTCCGGAACCCTAGCAGGGGCCAAGCTTAGTGAAGGAGAAGGGCAGAAGGCCACAGGGTGGCTGGGGACTGAAGGGGCACGGGGGAGGTGTGGCTTCCCAGCTCCCATTCTCTCACATCCTTTGCTTTGCAGGCTCCCAAAGCTTCCGACCAGGCCTCGGTTTCTGCCTCCTTAGAGTGGCAGCAAAAACTGGAAGCGGCCGAGGCTCTGCTGGCTCTGAGAGAATCTTCCCAGGCCCCTTCTGGCTCCATCTCCGTGCTCCAGCCCTGTGTTGCACCAGGTAGCCTGGTCTTTGAAAGGAGAACATGGGGTTGGGGATAGTTGGGAAATGGGAGGCTGTTGTGTTAAGCAGGGCCTGACTGGGAAGTCAGAGGTGGAGGGGGGTTGGGGGTTGAACCTCTCTGGGCCCAGGCAGCCAAGCTCCTCAGTCTGACTCTTGAAGTGGCAGTAAATGGTTGTTCAGTGAATCATCGGTTTATCGAGCGTTGTGCTCAACAGCAAATGTCCAGTGCCCTGATGTCAAGAAATAAGGAAACCGAGTCCCTAAGAGTAGCAGGGACTTACCCTAGGGCATGCAGCATATCAAGTGGAAGAACCAGGTCTCCTGACTCCCAGCCCAGGGCTTTCTATCCAGACCCCTGCAGTCTGCTGTGACCTGGGAAGGACATACATAGGTGGTAAGAGCCTAGTCCGGAAGGAGATCTGGTTCCTGCCTTCAGGGAGATTCCAGTCTCAAGGTGGAGCATGGATGCCTTCACAAGTCATGTTTTGCGGCTGTGTCTCACTGATGAGCCTGGGGAGGAAGGACTGGAGGCGAGATAGACACCTGGGGAGGCTGAGAGGGAAGGCTGGGCACGACCAGACCAAAATGGTGCATTCGGTATGGAGTGTGAGTGAAGCAGCCACCCTGAAGGAACTGCTGGAACAGAGGGGATGAGGGTGGAGAGGCTACCAGTCACGGAGGTCTGGCATGCCAGGCTTAGGAGGTTAGATCAGCAACTGTGGGTGATGAGGAGCCAGGGAATGTCTGAACTAGGGAGGAGCATATTCAGAGACCCCGGGCTTGACAAAAAGAAATGTGGTGGCTGTGATGGAGGGTTTGGAGGAGGCAAGACTTGAGATGGGCCAACCAGCAAGGAAGAGTTCTGTGTAATACAGTCCAGGTGACAAAGCCTTGATTGGATGGAACCAAAAAAGAGGGGAGAGCCGGGAGGGGAAATGGATGTGACCTGACCCTGACCCCTTTCTTTGTGTCTACAGCTCCTGCTGGAGATAGAGGACTTCAGCCTCCTAACCCCTCTCTTGGACCCACGCCGGCCAGCTCCGTTTCTCTGCCTAAGATGCACCTGGGGTGCATCTCCCCCTTGAGCTAGAAGCCCAGAGGGGGAGAACTCACTAAAATACTGCCTATGTATGCATTTGCAAAATGCTTCATGTCCAAAATTCTTAACGTCTTTTTTTAATCCTTTAGGCGCTTATATAAGCTTTCAGACCCGTTTTTTTATATGGGGCAATTCCTTGACTGAGGATGGATATTCTTGTACCTCCATCCTTTACTTTCTTGGATCCCAGGGCCTTTTAATGTCTCTTATGAAAACAGGGTTGTACAATCTAAGCTGATCAGTTTCTAAATAGGGTTCTGTGTGAGTCCATATGTTCATCTGCCAGAGTTTTTATTTGATTCATGATTGTGAACATACTGGCACGCTCATATACTTATCCATGCATGTGAAAATCTGAGGATGTTTTCATTTTGCGTCTAGGTTTGTGTGTGTGAGCAAATAATAAACCCTTGTTGTAAGGCACTGAGATATAGGAGTTGTTTGTTACCACAGTATAACCTAGACTCTCCTGACTCTATCAGACTTGTTCAATTCACTTTTCAAAGGGAGAAGCTCTTTACTCAATAACTGGGATTTCTTAACTTGGCTAGATAAGAAAATGGTAGAGGAAAAAAAAAGAGTAGGACATTTATTCATTCAGCAAGTAAGTGCCTATGCCTTTCCTGGCATAGACTGCTTCCAGTTGTCCAGAGGGCCACAAATTGAGATGTCTGCAGAATCAAGCAGATTATATAAATGAGTAGAGCAGGCCAGATGGGGTCAGGCCAATTGACAGTGCATGCTGTACCTAAGGGGGCAGCTGTCACTTGGCTCTAGCCAATTGTTGCCATGCAGGAATGTGGACTCATTGTTGCCCCATCTCCTGATTTTTCAAGAGAAGATGAAATTCTAGATTTCTATGTAAAATATCTCAATTTTCAAATGTTGCCTCTGGTTTCCTCTTTAAGCCCTTTACATGGGCCAAACAACACATCCAAGCAGGCCAACTTTGGCCAATGGAATGCTAGTTTGATTCTAGTCCAATATGTATTTTACAGTGGGGGGAAACTGAAGCTAATCAGGACAGGAAGAATCAAAGAGGGGAGATGAATTAGACCTGGGGACTACTTTTGAAGGACCCAGGAAATACAAGGAAGAGTCATTATCATTTCGTTATTCTGTGTTCACTGTATGCTAAGCACATATAACCTCACAACAGCTCTGTAAGCTAAACATTATTATCACCCTTTTACATATGAGGAAATGCGCTCAAAGAGTTGCGCAAGTGTTTGAAGGGAAATGTTTAGCCAAAGATGGGGGGAGACTCCCTTCTCTTTGCCTTGCCCTAAATTAGCTAATAAATTTACTTTTTTACAAAGTGTCGAGTGAGAAGTTCAAAACTTGAAGCCGCAGACACCCAGTCAGAAGGGTCTTTCAAAAACCATCCCTTTATTTCATACTCAAAGTAACAATCTATAAGAATTGATCAGATCTTACCTGCACTTGTTTCTCAGTCCTCTGCTGATGTTCATGATCCTGCCCACCCACCCCCACCACACCCCGACACGTGTTGAGCTATACCTTTTTTAAAAGTCTCTTAATGGCATAGTATGGGCATCTTAGGACATCGTTATAAATGGTAGAAGTTAAACATCTTTCGTGAACTATCCTTTGGTCACAGGTTTAAAATATCACTTTACATAACAGTGTGAGTTAGCTCTTGACTCTGGTATGGTATATAACAGCACTGGCTGGATCTGAGGATATCCACCACACCAGGGCATCTGCAGAGTGGATCAATCTCAACCAGTGCCATGCAGGTAGATGTTTAACAACAGGCTCTGTGGGGGAGGACGAGGGTTGGAAGAATCGCCCTCTGTTGTAGCATTTGCCGATTTCAAGCTACCAACGTGATGTCCTTTGATGCAGAGTTGGGAAGAGATGCATTTCCATCATTCAGTGACAATAAATATGCGCAATCTCAAGAGCATAGCTAATAGTAAAATGTAGGAAAATAATTAGGAATCGATGACTGTTGATCATGTATTATGTTCGTTTTCAATATAACGTATGTAATGTAAATGTTACTGTATACGATTTAGTTTTAATAACAGCTGTGTTTAAAAGCTGGCTCACAAAATTCCCGACAATGTGATAGTCGCCTCTTATGTTCCAGTAAGAGTACCCTCCAGCACTCCACTGCTTTCGGCTCTTGCCCAGATAGGCACCTCTTCCAAAACAGGTCACACTAACACCGCAGGGCTTTAAAGGGCTGCTACCACTGCTTTCTGACCAAGAACAGCCTAAAGTGAGGGGAGAGTATTCGTTATTGATTTTTTTAAATGGAATGATCTAGAACAAATACTGAGCAAAATGAATTGTCAAAATTGTTTATGGGCAAACGTGCCTTGTCAGGTAAAGGGCAGAATAAGCAAGACTCATGCAGGGATGTTGTTAACAGATTTCTTAAATGTTAAAGGAACGGGGCAACTGGTGTTCCCTGGCCATGGGATCTGTATCTCTCATCAAGAGACAGACATTCGTTATACTCCCTCCTCCTTCTCAGATGAATGCTGCATAATCTACACAAACTTCTCCACCTTGCCTTTTTTCACTTAAAAATATGTCCTTCATTGTCAAGTATAGGCACTAAGTTATACAGCAGATCTCTAGAATATACTCATCTTGTACAACTGTAACTTTATACCCATTAAACAACTCTCCATAGCACCCTTCTCCTATCCCCTGGAAACCACCATTCTATTGTCTGCTTCTATAAGCTTGACTATTTTGGATGCTTCGTATAAGAGGTATTGTGCACTTAAAATTTTGTTAAGAGGATAAATCTCATGTTAAGTTTCCTTATCGCAAGAAAGCAAAATCAAAACAAACCAAAACAAAATACCAAAGGGACATGAGGAATCTTTTAGAGATGATGGATATGCTTATCACCTTGATTGCGGAGATGGTAACATGGATGAACGCACTTGTCCAAACTCATCAAATAGCACACATTAATGCATGCAGGATTTGTATACAAGTTATACCTCAATAAAGCTGAAGAAACCAATATCCTTGAGATCACTCCATAGTGCTCTATAGAGGTATCTCTCACACCTTTCAACAGCTACGGAGTACGCCATTGTGTGGATGTACCATAATTTAGGCAACTAATCTTCTATTGATAGACACTTTGGTTGTACCTACTCTAGCTATTACAAATACAGCCACAATGAATAGACTTGTGACATCATCTTTAGCAGTTTTCATCAATATATTTTTGAGATCGAACCTGAGATATACTATTGCTGAAGAAAGGGTAAAAACACATATAATCTTGCTCATTACAGCCAAATTCTCCCTCATAAAGGGTGTACCTATTGCCTTTTCTCCATCAGTGTATGAGAGTGCCAATTTTCCCAGAGTTTCACCAGTACTGCTGACAGACTTTTGAATTTTGCCAATCTGATAGGTGATAAATGGTATATCAGTGTATTTTTAACTTGTGTTTCCTTTAATGTGAACAAGATTGCATGTCTTTTCTCCAAAGAAGATACACAGATTGCCAACAAACACATGAAAGAATGC
>NW_021148438.1:0-351 GCF_002837175.3 Physeter macrocephalus
GAGTCGGGGAAGGTGGCATAAGAGGAAGATGCAGATATCACCTTCCTCCCCACTGATATATCAGAAGTACATGTACATGTGGAACCGCTCCTACAGAACACCCCCTGAAATTGGCAGAAGACCTCAGACCTCCCAAAATACAAGAAAATCCCAACGTACCTGAGGAGTTCATAATGAAAAGGAATGAACAGAGACAAAATTATAGTGACGGGACTTGCACCAGTGTTTGGGAGCTGTGAAGCAGGAAAGGTTTCCACACACTTGAAGCCCCGTCACGGGCGGAGGCTGCAGTGGGCGGAGGGGGAAAGCTTAGGAGCCAAAGAGGAGAGCACAGCAACAGGGGTTTGCAGG
>NW_021148438.1:967-4785 GCF_002837175.3 Physeter macrocephalus
AAATAAATTAAAAAAAAAAAAAAAAAAAAAGTATTTACTGGAAGTAACTTGCCAGTAGAGTATAGAAGAGATTTATTGTTTACCAAGAATGACTGGAAACTGACATGACCAAATTAATGACTGATTAGGAAACTAAGTTTAGATATCTTAAATTCAAAAGAGCACATGAATTTAAAAAAGGAGAGCGCTTTAAGACACACACGTGTATATTTATGTCTACACCTGCACATATGTATGTGTGAGACAAGCACGCTTCATCCACTGCTATGTATAAGTCAATATAAATAAAGTTTATTTATCTGAATCCACTCTTAACTTCTTTACTCTCCCAAATTTCACACCCACCCTGGGATACTCAGGGCAGAGGCCATGCATCCAGCGTCTTCCCAACAATGATGATGGGAGAGTAACAAGAGCACAGTCAGGGCACTTCCCGTCCTGCAGGCACTAAAAGCTCTATGAATGGCCTCGTGTGCCGCTCAAGGGAATCCTGGGAGAGGGCACCTGCTGTTCCTATTTTACAGAAGGAAATACTGAGATTCAAAGGAGTGTGATCAAGGTCACCACCTACTCAGTGGACAAACAGGGGTCTGAACACAGCCTTTCTGACCCCGAGAGCTGAAGGTCTTGGCCAGTGTGGCCAGCATCCGGTACAGCCCTTTAACCTTGCCAGCAGAGACTGTGCGTGGGGAGTGGGCAAACTGGGTCAAATCCTTCGCTCCCCTGGCCAGCTGTGAGGGTGAAACCTTGAGCAAACTCTTCATTTAGGCCCCCTCCTCCTCTGGGAGGTCCTTCCCCACACATCCTTCGGGGGGGTGACAACTGCCTCCTTTTGCCTCCAATCAGGTCTGCCAGGCCACAGTAATCAGAAGAAGGCTACATTCTATAATTTAAAAAATGTGCTTTGCATCCCCGGCATGGAGATACAGTCGATCTACAACAACTACAGAAAACTCCTAAGACAACACACCACCAGACGTGGACCTGCCCACCAGAAAAACAAGATCCAGCCTCATCCACCAGAACACAGGCACTAGTACCCTCCACCAGGAAACGTACACAACCCACTGAATCAAATTTAGCCACTGGGGACAGACACCAAGTACAACAGGAACTAAGAACCTGCAGCCTTCAAAAAGGAGACCCCCAACACACTAAGATAAGCAAAATGAGAAGACATAAAAACACAGAGCAGATGAAGGAGCAAGATAAAAACCCACCTGACCTAACAACTGAAGAGGAAATAGCAGTCTACATGAAAAGGAATTCAGAATTATGAGAGTCAAGATGATCCAAAATATTGGAATGAGAATTGAGAAAATGCAAGAAACATTTAACAAGTCCTAGAAGAACTAAAGAGGAAGCAAGTACTGATGAACAATACCAGGAATGAAATGATAAATACTCTAGACGGGATGAATAGCAGAATACCTGAGACAGAAGAACGGATGAATGACCTGGAAGAGAAAATAGTGGAAAGAACTCCTGCTGAGCAGAATAAAGAAAAAAGAATGAAAAGAACTGAGGACAGTCTGAGAGACTTCTGGGACAACATTAAACACACCAATATTCGAATTATAGGCGTCCCAGGAGAAGAAGAGAAAAAGAAAGGGACTGAGAAAATATTGGAAGAAATTATAGTTGAAACCTTCCCTCCTATGGGAAATGAAATAGTTAATCAAATGCAGGAAGCCCAGAGAGTCCCATAAAGGATATATGCAAGGAAAAACACGCCAAGACACATCTTAATCAAACTATCAAGTACTACTCCCATCTGCACAGCTCAGTGTTTAGCTGCCTTCAATACCATGTGGCAAGAGCGCTGTGGCGTGAATGCGGTTCAGAAGGCAGATGTCTCCTGTATTAAGGGTACGGGACTCCTCCAACTGAACACCAGGGCCGTGTCATGCACTGTGACCTTTGTGTCTGTGAGGTTCACGGAGAAACGTGCAGCACATGGTGAATACTTGGAGACAGCTGCAAAGCTCCTGGTGGCACGGATATATGCACAACTGTGATTCGCTGAGTTGTGCAAAGAGAAAACAGTCTCAAAATTTTCATAGGATGGGGAAACGCTGGTTTCACAGTAGGATTGGCTCTGTGCTCTTTCATATGTGATTGTACTCAAGAATACTTAGATGGTCACCGTAGAATAGAGGCTCCGCACAGCATGTTTAAGCGATGTAAGTTCGACCTTCTTGCCTCTGGCACTGAGCGTCTTGAGGAAAGCTCTAGTCTCCCGAGAGATCTCCGATGCTATCTTGTAGTTTTGTTCCACACAGCAAGCTTCGACGAGTAAGGTTGCCAAGGCCTCTTACTTGCTGCCACATGAAGAGATTCTAGGACTCTCCAGGAATACTCTCAAAAGGCCCTCGTGAAGGCATTCCAGCCTTTTTGGAAAAGAGGAGTACACGAGCTGTGAGGAGTATGTCAAGATTTGTTATAAAATCCACTTGATGGTATGTTGGAAAATGCTCCTGGGAACGTGAGGCCAGCTCCCTTTGCTGAAGGCCAGGGGGAAATCACAGGCTGTCACGTGAATCATGTCTAGGCTTGGGGACCCATATGGGAAGGACACGAGTCATGATCCCGAGGCTGAGACTGTGCTCTGCAAAGTGTGCTTCGCAATGGGGAAAGCTATACCTGATTCCGAATCCTGTATTGACTTTTTCCTAAAATATGGAACACTGCCCTAAGTGGAATGGCCTCAGAAGAAAGAAAAGTCCTCGTTAGTCAAAGGGCACCTGAAGAACATTGGAGACACACTGTTGGTTCGGAGACCGTAGTTCCAGGCCCAAAGTGCTGGTTTTGGCAAATTGTGTGAGGGACTCTTATTACGGCCATCTCCACATCTCAGAGTTCAGCTACCTTCAACACCGTGTTGCAAGGGCGCTTCCGAAGTGAATGCTCTTCAGGCGGCTTGGGATGGCAGGCGTCTCCTGGAGTACCAGTACAAGTCTCTTTCAACCCACGCCAGGGACAGGTCATGCCAGTGACTTTTGCCCCGGGGAGAACTCATGGAGAAACGTGCAGCAGGTGGTGAATAGTTGGAGACAGCATCAAGATTTCTCTTTCCACGGAGCTAAGCCCTACGCTGCTCACCTCTGTGTTTGAAAGCCAAATGGGGCTCAAAGTCTTTCAGAGTTGACAAAGGCTTCCTTTGGGCTATGTGGACCTTTATGCTCTTTCATGTTTTAGTGTACTTGGGAATACCGAGAGGGGCACCATGGAGAAGTGCTTCACTGTATCACGTCGAAATTAAAAGTTTGACCTCTTGGATCCCGCACTTAGCATCTTCAGGAGGCTTCCTAGATTCCCAGGTAACACTGGGCGACTTGTAATTCTTCTCCAAATAGGAGGACTCGAGGAGGGAATGGCAGCCTCTGCCTTCTACCTGCTCCCGAGTGAAGAGATTCTAGGTCTGTTCAGGAATCCTCGAAAACCATGGCCTGAGGAAACACACAGTGGAGTCGGGGAAGGTGGCATAAGAGGAAGAACCAGATATCACCTTCCACCCCACAGATATATCAGAAGTACATGTACATGTGGAACCGCTCCTACAGAACACCCCCTGAAAATGGCAGAAGACCTCAGACCTCCCAAAATACAAGAAAATCCCAACGTACCTGAGGAGTTCATAATGAAAAGGAATGAACAGAGACAAAATTATAGTGACGGGACTTGCACCAGTGGTTGGGAGCTGTGAAGCAGGAAAGGTTTCCACACACTTGAAGCCCCTTCACGGGCGGAGGCTGCAGTGGGCGGAGGGGGAAAGCTTAGGAGCCAAAGAGGAGAGCACAGCAACAGGGGTTTGCAGG
>NW_021148438.1:8427-8805 GCF_002837175.3 Physeter macrocephalus
TGACCAGCACTCTCCAGCACGAGGCGCTTGTCTCCTCAACTGCCGGGACGAGCAGGGGTTGGGAGCTGAGGCTCAGGATTCCGTCGGATCGCAGGGAGAGGAGTGGCAGTGGGAACACAGCCTGAAGGGGTTAGTGCATCATGTCTAGCCGGGCGGCAGTCGTGTACCATGGCCTGACGTGCTGAAGAGGCAGGAGATTTTTCTTCACACATTGTTTCCTGGTAGGCGAGGAGAAGGGATTAAGAGCGCTGCTGAAAGGAGTTCCAGAGAGGGTAGTGAGCCACCACTATCAGTGCGGACCCCAGAGACAGGCATGAGGAGCTAAAGCTGCTGCTGCCGCACCCATGAAGCCTGTGTGCAAGCACAGGTCACTATCCA
>NW_021148440.1:0-2073 GCF_002837175.3 Physeter macrocephalus
TTACCTCTCCTTGCTGCTCTCTCCTACCCCAGGCTTTCCACTGTCTTTCCTCCACCTTCTTCTCTCTTCATGGTCTCCAAAGTCCACACAGGAAATGGTCTGAACCAGGCTTCAGAGGACAAGACCAGCCTGGGTAAGTTCATTAGCACCAAAAGCAGAGCCACCGTGGGTCCCCTCCTTTCTCATTACCAGTTCAACTCTTTACGTGAAATCAGAGCTGGGGAAATGATCACAACTTAATTCAAGCCAACCCAGTAGGAATTTACTGTTTACGAGAGGACCTGGGAAGGGGTGATGCTAGAGTGATGTGGGTCCTCGGGGAGCTGTTGACCTCTGCCCCACATTTTCCCCTTGAATCCCAGCTTTTCAGACAGAACTTTCTTACCCTCTACTATCTGATTTCTTCAGTCCTCTTCATCTTTGCTAAGAACCCCAAAATAACGCCAAACAGAACCCTAAATATTATCGTTGTTCTTTCAGTAATTGAAAATTACTGAAATTTTCAATAATTTTCAGTCCTCTGAGGCTGATCTCAATGGCTGCCTGATTCCAAAGACTTATTGTCATTTCCTCTCCCCACAGTGTTTCCTGCCATCACTGCGTGCATTGAAAGGGCAACCACAGATGTCACCTGTCCTCGATTGTTCTGAAAAGTGGATAAACCTGTGTGAATAGGATGGGGGAATCACTAAGGTTCCTAATGGAACTGCTGGACTGTGATCTCCTAGAAGGTAAAACACTGTTCTATGCACCTGTTTGGTCCTCTCTTCTCCACCACCCTCGCTACTCAAAGCTTCTGGCTGTAGCAGGAATTCTGGAAATGTTTGAGGACTGTATTTGGTTCCTAGGGCAACTATAACAAATTACCACAAGCTAGGTGGCTTAAAACAGCACAAACGTATTCTCAGTTCTGGAGGCCAGAAGTCCAAAGTCAAGGAGTTGGCAGGTCCAGGCTCTCTCTAAAGGCTCTAAGGGTGAATCTGTTCCATGCCTTCCTCTTAGTTTCCGGTGTTGCTGGCGATCCTTGGGGTCCCTTTATTTTGTAGCTGCATCACTCTAACCTCAGACTCCATCATCATACACTATTCTCCCTACCTGCTTGTCTGCCTTCTCCTCTTCTGATGAGGACACCAGTCACATTGGATTAGGGATCACCCTAGTCAGGTAGGACCTCATCTTAATTTGAGTATCTGTAAAGACCCTATTTCCAAGTAAGGTCACATTCACCAATACCAAAGTTTAGGATTTCCATATATCTTCTGGAGGGGATACAATTCGACCCACAACTGTGATTTAATGGAAAAAGCAAGTAAGTGAGTAAGTGCATACTTCACAGAAAGAAGAAAGGAAGGAAGGAAAGAAGAAAAAAGAAAGCAAGAAGAAATGAAAAGAAAGGAAAAAACTGGGGTTTTCATAAGATACATATGATACTTTCATAAGTATCATATCAAAAGGAAAAAAAGCCATCTCACCTAGGTTTTCTGAATTTAAAATGTTCTGATGAGTCATTATGCAATTTGTATTCCTTTCTGTAACTGACACGTATGAACAGCTCCTTTCCCCTGAGACCTTTGGTTAATTTCCTAAGTCTTTTGCCTACTAGGTTGCTTTTTTTTTTTTTAATTACCTGACAGTGAGCGCTTTGCATTAAATACCCCAAGTATTTTAGGTTAAGGTCTAGTAGTTTGGGAAAAAATTTTACTTCTATGCTTAACAAGGGAGTCACTAGTGACTGGGCCATATGCCTCTAGTTGTCCTTTCCTTCTGTGCCTTGAAACAAAAACCCCACACCCTTTGTGCCTTTACCTTTGCACTCAAGAGAAATGCAAGGAAGGGAGGGGGAAAAAAGCTGGCCCACGCTCTCAGCTCCTAGTCCTGCAAAGCAGAAGGAAGAGGGTCGGCTTGAAGACAGGAGCCCTGGACTCTGGGTCCAGCTCTGAAACACCAGACAGTCATAGGTTCTCCCCAAATACCAGTTACCTCACCAGTTAAATACAAGGTGCTTAGAATGGACAGTCTCTACAATCCCTCTTAGCACGGGCATTCATTCTATCCTGGGTGTCCACTCACTGC
>NW_021148440.1:2862-8801 GCF_002837175.3 Physeter macrocephalus
GTGCTAATGAACTTACCCAGGCTGGTCTTGTCCTCTGAAGCCCGGTTCAGACCATTTCCTGTGTGGACTTTGGAGACCATGAAGAGAGAGGAAGGTGGAGGAAAGACAGTGGAAAGCCTGGGGTAGGAGAGAGCAGCAAGGAGAGGTAAGACCGGAATGAGAAAAAGGTTTGTACCCAGATGTTGGTGCTCGCACCTTGATAGAGCCTGACCTGAATGCTTCCCAACCTAAATTTTGTAAGGTAACTATGGGCTGCTTCGATTTTAAAATCAGCTGCTCACTAATTGATAATTTAAGTTTAGCAGCACTTAATTGGAAGGGGTTTATATGTCTAATGGAAACAGCCTAATAGGCCGAATAGGAGGCAGCATGATACAGTAGAAGGCACAGAAGACCTGCATCAGGCGTAGGCCTAGAGCAGTGTTTCTCAACTTTTTTTCATTATCGTCTCGCCGAAGAGTCATTTAGACATGTTTTCCTAGTTGCCTCCCACGTGAAATTTTATACCATAGATATCTTAGAAATTTGTTCATATACTACATGCACATCTGTGTTTATATACTGTTTAAATTTGTTTATATACTGTTACAAGAAGCAGTTTGTCCCATCTGGGGCCAATATTGCCCCGTTGATAATTTCTGCTTTAGATGAGAACTGACTTCAGGACCTAGGAATCCTCAGGGGTTGGGACAGAAGTCACTGGGTACAAGCTGACAGACCTGGCCTTGAAGTCTACTTCTGCCACTTCCAACTGTGCCCGTGAGCAATTTACATAACTCATTTTGAGTTTTAGTTTCTTCATCTATCTTATCTATATTAAGAGCAATTTAGGTGAAAAGGTAAAGAAAGTTTAAGTACTTTGCACATTGCTAGACACCTAGTCTGTGATCAAAGCAGACCTTTTTTTCTGGCTCTTTGCTAGGCTGTTGTCCAGCCCCCTGCATCTACCATCAATGAATGGGGTATATGACAGTGACGTCAGGGAGTTAGACAAATGTGAGCTGTTCATTTGCAGAGAGTTTTCCTCCTTGAGGCACTTTTCCATAATGAGCATGGTGGCCTTCCTCTCTAGAAGGGTTTGCTGGGCCTGGGCAGCCTGGATCTTTGGGAAGCTCTGCTTTTGCTTCCTCTCACCTGCCTGTTCATACCGTGCAGAAGAGGGCTGCAGGCTGCTGCTGGCTTCCCAATTCTCAGGGCAGATCGAGCCAGAATGTAAGGGCCTCTCCAGGGAATTCAAAAAGCCAAATGAGAGAAATATATTAAGAAACAATCACAAAAAAGAAAAGTCATAAGCCTTCAAAGTGTTTAAAATGAAGGAGCAACACACAGATGAACTGTTGTGTAGAAGAAAATTTGTCTTCAGTTGTGGTTTCTAAGTGTAAGATGACTCCCTATTTAGGTAGCGGGAGAAGAAAATAGAAAAGGAAAAAAATTATAGAGGAACTCTTCTAAGGAGATGAATGAAAGAGGAAAAATGCTTCCTTCACGCGTGCTGGTGGCACTCGGGACAAAGTTTAGAATAGGGTGGTCTGTTTCTAAATGAGGTTTTTGAAGATAATCAGCTGTGAAATTTTAGGAGATGATGATGGTGCCTTTGCATAGGCCAGGGCTTTTGCTTTTCTTTTCCCTACAGGACATCTGGATTTTTGCCATATTACAAGGTACTACAGACTGAGGCCTGGAAGGACTTGAAGGTAACAACTCCAGCTTTTTGACAAATTCTTTGAGAAACCTGAGGACCTCCCCCGCCCCTAAAGAGGTTATCAATTACCCGAGGTCGCACAGCTAGTGAGTAGCAGATTGACATACCTGGGTTTTCTGATTTCAGACCTGCTGGCTTTGTTGCTCCAAGTTAGCAGTTAGTAATGCCAGGACGCAGAAAGAGCACAGAGTGTGGTTACAACTGACTTGGATTGCAGTCCTAGCTCTTCCCTTTATCAGCCATGTAGCTTTAGAAAAGCCATTTAATCAGCTTTTCTCAAATAACAGCACTGTGGAAGAGCAAGTTTCTGCTTGTTGTGGGGGCAAGTGTGTCTGCACATAGTAGGTGCTCCATCAACGGGTCCTCATCTCAAACTCCAAACCCAGGTGTCTTGGATCCCAGAGTATGGGCCCCTTTGCCCACACCCTTGTGAAATGGGTCTAATCCTCTGTAACACATGAGATGCCAAGAAATCCTAAAGTCTCCATCAATTTTTATCATATGAAGTTTATACAGCATCATTCATTATAAGAGAAAAACATATTAAAACAATAATACTATCTCAATCTTCCTATTTGTTGGCAAGTGTTTGGGGAAACAGGCACACTCATGGTTTGGAATATTAATTTGTATCACCTCTTGGGAGAATAATTTGACAATACATATCACAATTTGAAATGCACTTACTTTTTATTAACCTACCTGTTTCACTTTTACAGATACATTCATACGCATCCAAAATGCAATGTTTCATTGCAGCATTCTCTGCTACAGCAAAGTTTGCACAGGAACTAAATATACCTTTTAAAAAACATGATGCATTGTGGTGTGTCTGTACAATGAAATATTACACAGCCATCCGGATGAACCAGCTCTCCATATACTGTTATGGAACCATTTCTAAGATGTCCTGGTAAATGTAAAAGAAAGATACAGACTGATAAGTACAATATGATATGGCTTGTGATACATAGGATGTAGATACATTTATGCTTATATATGGAAAGGCTACCTGTGGAAGTATCCAGAAGAAATTCAGGGGAGGAAAATTGGGGAACTGATGGCCAAGGGTGAGAATGAGATGACCATTTGGTAATGGTAATACCAAATGGTAATACCAATGGTAATACCATCGGTAATACCCTTTGGTAATACCAAAGGGTATTAATACCCTTTGGTATTACCAAAGGGTATTACCGATGGTATTACCATTGGTATTACCATTTGGTATTACCATTACCAAATGGTCATCTCATTCTCACCCTTGGCCATCAGTTCCCCAATTTTCCTCCCCTGAATTTCTTCTGGATACTTCCACAGGTAGCCTTTCCATATATAAGCATAAATGTATCTACATCCTATGTATCACAAGCCATATCATATTGTACTTATCAGTCTGTATCTTTCTTTTACATTTACCAGGACATCTTAGAAATGGTTCCATAACAGTATATGGAGAGCTGGTTCATCCGGATGGCTGTGTAATATTTCATTGTACAGACACACCACAATGTATCATGTTTTTTAAAAGGTATATTTAGTTCCTGTGCAAACTTTGCTGTAGCAGAGAATGCTGCAATGAAACATTGCATTTTGGATGCGTATGAATGTATCTGTAAAAGTGAAACAGGTAGGTTAATAAAAAGTAAGTGCATTTCAAATTGTGATATGTATTGTCAAATTATTCTCCCAAGAGGTGATACAAATTAATATTCCAAACCATGAGTGTGCCTGTTTCCCCAAACACTTGCCAACAAATAGGAAGATTGAGATAGTATTATTGTTTTAATATGTTTTTCTCTTATAATGAATGATGCTGTATAAACTTCATATGATAAAAATTGATGGAGACTTTAGGATTTCTTGGCATCTCATGTGTTACAGAGGATTAGACCCATTTCACAAGGGTGTGGGCAAAGGGGCCCATACTCTGGGATCCAAGACACCTGGGTTTGGAGTTTGAGATGAGGTCCCGTTGATGGAGCACCTACTATGTGCAGACACACTTGCCCCTCACAACAAGCAGAAACTTGCTCTTCCACAGTGCTGTTATTTGAGAAAAGCTGATTAAATGGCTTTTCTAAAGCTACATGGCTGATAAAGGGAAGAGCTAGGACTGCAATCCAAGTCAGTTGTAACCACACTCTGTGCTCTTTCTGCGTCCTGGCATTACTAACTGCTAACTTGGAGCAACAAAGCCAGCAGGTCTGAAATCAGAAAACCCAGGTATGTCAATCTGCTACTCACTAGCTGTGCGACCTCGGGTAATTGATAACCTCTTTAGGGGCGGGGGAGGTCCTCAGGTTTCTCAAAGAATTTGTCAAAAAGCTGGAGTTGTTACCTTCAAGTCCTTCCAGGCCTCAGTCTGTAGTACCTTGTAATATGGCAAAAATCCAGATGTCCTGTAGGGAAAAGAAAAGCAAAAGCCCTGGCCTATGCAAAGGCACCATCATCATCTCCTAAAATTTCACAGCTGATTATCTTCAAAAACCTCATTTAGAAACAGACCACCCTATTCTAAACTTTGTCCCGAGTGCCACCAGCACGCGTGAAGGAAGCATTTTTCCTCTTTCATTCATCTCCTTAGAAGAGTTCCTCTATAATTTTTTTCCTTTTCTATTTTCTTCTCCCGCTACCTAAATAGGGAGTCATCTTACACTTAGAAACCACAACTGAAGACAAATTTTCTTCTACACAACAGTTCATCTGTGTGTTGCTCCTTCATTTTAAACACTTTGAAGGCTTATGACTTTTCTTTTTTGTGATTGTTTCTTAATATATTTCTCTCATTTGGCTTTTTGAATTCCCTGGAGAGGCCCTTACATTCTGGCTCGATCTGCCCTGAGAATTGGGAAGCCAGCAGCAGCCTGCAGCCCTCTTCTGCACGGTATGAACAGGCAGGTGAGAGGAAGCAAAAGCAGAGCTTCCCAAAGATCCAGGCTGCCCAGGCCCAGCAAACCCTTCTAGAGAGGAAGGCCACCATGCTCATTATGGAAAAGTGCCTCAAGGAGGAAAACTCTCTGCAAATGAACAGCTCACATTTGTCTAACTCCCTGACGTCACTGTCATATACCCCATTCATTGATGGTAGATGCAGGGGGCTGGACAACAGCCTAGCAAAGAGCCAGAAAAAAAGGTCTGCTTTGATCACAGACTAGGTGTCTAGCAATGTGCAAAGTACTTAAACTTTCTTTACCTTTTCACCTAAATTGCTCTTAATATAGATAAGATAGATGAAGAAACTAAAACTCAAAATGAGTTATGTAAATTGCTCACGGGCACAGTTGGAAGTGGCAGAAGTAGACTTCAAGGCCAGGTCTGTCAGCTTGTACCCAGTGACTTCTGTCCCAACCCCTGAGGATTCCTAGGTCCTGAAGTCAGTTCTCATCTAAAGCAGAAATTATCAACGGGGCAATATTGGCCCCAGATGGGACAAACTGCTTCTTGTAACAGTATATAAACAAATTTAAACAGTATATAAACACAGATGTGCATGTAGTATATGAACAAATTTCTAAGATATCTATGGTATAAAATTTCACGTGGGAGGCAACTAGGAAAACATGTCTAAATGACTCTTCGGCGAGACGATAATGAAAAAAAGTTGAGAAACACTGCTCTAGGCCTACGCCTGATGCAGGTCTTCTGTGCCTTCTACTGTATCATGCTGCCTCCTATTCGGCCTATTAGGCTGTTTCCATTAGACATATAAACCCCTTCCAATTAAGTGCTGCTAAACTTAAATTATCAATTAGTGAGCAGCTGATTTTAAAATCGAAGCAGCCCATAGTTACCTTACAAAATTTAGGTTGGGAAGCATTCAGGTCAGGCTCTATCAAGGTGCGAGCACCAACATCTGGGTACAAACCTTTTTCTCATTCCGGTCTTACCTCTCCTTGCTGCTCTCTCCTACCCCAGGCTTTCCACTGTCTTTCCTCCACCTTCCTCTCTCTTCATGGTCTCCAAAGTCCACACAGGAAATGGTCTGAACCGGGCTTCAGAGGACAAGACCAGCCTGGGTAAGTTCATTAGCACCAAAAGCAGAGCCACCGTGGGTCCCCTCCTTTCTCATTACCAGTTCAACTCTTTACGTGAAATCAGAGCTGGGGAAATGATCACAACTTAATTCAAGCCAACCCAGTAGGAATTTACTGTTTACGAGAGGACCTGGGAAGGGGTGATGCTGGAGTGATGTGGGTCCTCGGGGAGCTGTTGACCTCTGCCCCACATTTTCCCC
>NW_021148442.1:0-245 GCF_002837175.3 Physeter macrocephalus
TGTTGCATACGGAGCATAACATGCTAGTACAAAGCTTATTAGATGCTAGCACTGAAACGCTGCTATCGAAGCGCATTAGAGGTATACACACGTACTGTGTATATATTGGTCCACGTGGAAACGCAATGTTGACATGCGTGTGAATGTCACACATGCGTTCTTGCGTAGACACCCTGCTGCAGCACCTCTCTCCGATAGCGTTTGATAGATTTGGTGCAGTCAAACTGAGTAGCAGGTCTGCCCCA
>NW_021148442.1:2362-3671 GCF_002837175.3 Physeter macrocephalus
TTCTTCCATCAAATAAAACAAGCACAGCAGTAGACGTATGCTACGCTTCCAGCTAAGTCTACTGGCGTGCGCACGATGCGTGGGAAAAGCACACCTGGCTCGAAGGAACAAGTAAGAATACAGGTTACAAGAGATAATTTTATACATCCTTGTTTCTGATGGCCTGCTGTGTATACCTGCTCGTACATGTATGGTTAGACATCTGGGTCGGTAGGAACCCACAGCTAGGCAACGAGAGAAACACACAGGGGTTGGAGGGGATCTTCATATGGAGAGATACGGATGCAGAAGCACGTAGCAGCACGCTTGCTGGAGGAAACACACCCACGCGCGTGCATACCGAATACGTGGAATACATGCAGTACGACGTGTACGCTGTGCCAAGAAAATGTCACAATCACCAGCCTTACGTTGAACATGCAAACTGCAGCACGTTTGGGGCGGCAGGCAGCAATGCGTCACAACAATCGTCACACAAAACTTCACACCCCAACACCCCTGTGCGAACGTAGATGATGCGCATCTAACGTATTTTGGAGTATAAGCCTGTGCACGTACACGTGTGTGTGTACGCACGTGAATGGCCAGCGAGTCAGCATCGTATGCAGACCACCTTCCACCGCACGAAGACCACTTACAGGGGCTTGAGCAATAGCTTCTTTTACTAGGGCCTCCCTGTCGCCGCCACCCAATACGCAACGAATACTGGACACGCACATGTGTACTCCGGGTCCGACGTGCAACTTAGAAAATGCTTAGAGCGCCGCTTAAATGTATACACTGGTTGCTATTGGGAGTTGTTCCGTCGGTGGAGGGTCTGCTGCTGCTGGCACCGGTTTAAAGCAGCGACGAGCTTACTGCGTCGTCACCGCAGACGACACCAGCAGAAAAGGAAAGAGAGACGGGCACCACTGCGACCGCTAAAATTGAGAGTAACAACGGAGAATAAAATAACCTTGCCCTCAACTGGCTGCACAGGCAACGCAGGTTCGTCTGCATTGTGTTGAGCAGCTGACGGATGTTTACCGCATTAAAACAAGCATAACACACGCTACTAGAATGTAGCAACAATTGCATCAACACCGGCATCCGCCGGCACCGGCAGCAACAAAAGCTGCTGTGAAGGGAGTCGTGAACGTAGCGCCAACACGCGAAAATAGCCTCCGCAGCCCTACGATATGCGCGGGATCGCGCGCTTAGATCATTCTCTCTCTCTCTGTCTCTCTCTCTCTTTCTCTCTTTCTCTCTCTCTCTCTATATATATATATATACATATACACGTGCCAATTCCATGTTTGCACACATATGC
>NW_021148442.1:8065-8782 GCF_002837175.3 Physeter macrocephalus
TCTGCTGTGGGGGTAAACCAGTTGTCCTTCAGCGTGTCGCTGGTGGTGTCGCTCCTGTGGTTGGTCCTGCCGCAGTGAGAGAGGAAACAGCTCCGGCCGATGGCCAGCAACGGCGCCACTCCCAGCAGCAGCAGCAGTCACATCAGCAGGAGTAGCAGGCAAACCTCCAGCAGTACTCCTACGCTCGACAGCAGCAGGAGCCCCCTTCAGCGCAGCACCAACTCCACCAGCGCCAGCAGCCTCCACATCGTCAAATGCAGCAGCACAAGCAGCATCTGCAGCAGACACGCCACCAGCAGCAACGCCCGCCGCATCCACAGGCCTACCACCAGCAACAGCCGCAGTAGCTGTAGCCCATGCAGCGGATACAGCAGGCTTGTTGTACGCAGCTGCTCCATCAGAGTGGCCCGCGGGGTGAGTCTCCGGATGTTTCCCTGTCTGCCCGCATACTTGGACAGAGGGAGAGTCTGTTTCTCTGCTGGTGTCTGCCTGCTGCTGCTGTGACGATGGACACTGATCCTCTTGCTGCCGCTGCTGCTGGAGTCGCTGCTGCAGTTGTCGCTTCGACTGGGTACGGACGTCTGCGGCAGCAGGAGACGCAAAAGCAGCGACAGCAGCACGACGGTGCAAAGGCTGGTGCGGGCCACACGGCACCGGTGTTACCGGTGCTGCTGGTGTGGCAGTGCTGCCTCTCTCTGCCGCGACCTCGCTTTCCGC
>NW_021148443.1:0-180 GCF_002837175.3 Physeter macrocephalus
TATGCTTCTGTGTGAGATTTTGTCTGTATAGGTTTGCTTTCACCATTTGTCTTAGGGTTCTGTCCGTCCATTTTTTTGTTGTTTGTTTACTTAAAAAATTTTCTTAATAATTATTTTTTATTTTAATAACTTTATTTTATTTTACTTTATTTTATTTTTTTTTATCCTCTTTCTTTCCTT
>NW_021148443.1:7528-8411 GCF_002837175.3 Physeter macrocephalus
GGCGGGGCCTGGGAGCTGAGCCTCGGGCTTCAGTCGGATCGCAGGGAGAGGACTGGCGGCGTGAACACAGCCTGAAGGGGTTAGTGCACCGCGGCTAGCCGAGAGGGAGTCCGGGAAAAAGTCTGGAGCTGCCAAAGAGGCAAGAGACTTTTTCTTCCCTCTTTGTTTCCTGGTGCGCGAGGAGAGGGGGTTAAAGAGCGCTGCTTAAAGGAGCTCCAGAGACAGGCACGAGCCGCGGCTATCATCGCGGACCCCAGAGACGGGCATGAGACGCTCAGGCTGCTGTTGCAGCCACCAAGAAGCTTGTGTGCAAGCACAGGTCACTATCCACACCTGCCCTCCCGGGAGCCTGTGCAGCCCGCCACCGCCAGGGTCCCGTGATCCAGCGACAATTTCCCCGGGAGAACGCACGGCGCGCCTCAGGCTGGTGCAAAGTCACGCCGGCCTCTTCGGGCTCGCCCCGCAACCATACCCTTACCTCCCCACGGCCTGAGTGAGCCAGAGACCCCGAATCAGCTGCTCCTTTAACCCCGTCCTGTCTGAGCGAAGAGCAGACGCCCTCCTGCGACCTACACGCAGAGGCAGGGCCAAATCCAAAGCTGAACCCCGGGAGCTGTGACAACAAAGAAGAGAAAGAGAAATCTCTCCCAGAAGCCTCAGGAGCAGCGGATTAAATCTCCACAATCAACTTGATGTACCCTGCATCTGCCTGAATAGACAACGAATCATCCTAAATTGAGGAGGTGGACTTTGGAGCAAGATATATTATTTTTTCCCCTTTTCCTGTTTTTGTGAGTGTGTATGTGTATGCTTCTGTGTGAGATTTTGTCTGTATAGGTTTGCTTTCACCATTTGTCCTAGGGTTCTGTCCGTCCATTTTTTT
>NW_021148443.1:8464-8778 GCF_002837175.3 Physeter macrocephalus
CTTTCTTTCCTTCTTTCTATTTTTCTCCCTTTTATTCTGAGCCGTGTGGCTGAAAGGCTCTTGGTGCTCCAGCCAGGAGTCAGTGCTGTGCCTCTGAGGTGGGAGAGCCAACTTCAGGACACTGGTCCGCAAGAGACCTCCCAGCTCTACGTAATATCAAACGATGAAAATTTCCTAGAGATCTCCATCTCAACACCAAGACCCAGCTTCACTCAATGAGGACAGACACCAAAAACAACGGGAACTGTGAACCTGCAGGCTGCAGAAAGGAGACCCCAAACACAGTAAGAAAAGCAAAATGAGAAGACAGAAAA
>NW_021148444.1:0-941 GCF_002837175.3 Physeter macrocephalus
CTTTACAATGATGTGTAGGCAGAAACAAACCCGTGGCAGGCGTAGCATGGTGGAGCGTGAATGAAGGGCAGCAGATTTAGATCCAGGACGCCTTGAAGGTTACTGAGAAAAGTGGCGAAAATTTGTGAATGGGAACCGTGTTTGAAGCATGACCAGTGGTATATCAACAGCAATATTGCTTTTAATAACAAGAATGCTCTCCCGTAGCAGCAGTGCGGTTTAGAACCTGAAACACCCTTTTGAAATGCGTGGTGTGCGACAATTTTGCAGATATTGCAAGAGTATCAGGCTTGCGTAGGACCAACAGCGAACGGGAGTAGGCTTCACGAAGCAGCACAGAGGGTCGCTGACTGTCCCGATTGGAAAGCTACCCAAAGTGCTCAGCTTCGCAGCTTTTCCACGTTAAAATGCAAGAAACGCCACCTTCCTATCATCTTCGCGAGGAAACTCAAGTAATTGCCAGCAAGAGTTTTGCCTGCGCACAGTGTCTTGGCATATGTCGCGCCCTTTCTGCCTGAGGTTTTTCTCTTTATCGTGCACAAGCCCAAGCGTCGAATAACGTCCGTGAAGAAGGAACAAGCAAGTGCACTTTTGACCATCTTCGTGAACCCAGTAGATCAAATCGACGTACTCAAACTCAGAAACGTACACTTCCGTATCTGTATACAACTGTGTGTACACATATGAGGAGGTGGGAAGTCTCCAAACAGACATGCACCAAGCGATCCGCTGTCTTGTATAAACTTTGATGCATTGACACTCCTCTGTAGCGTGGCCACGCTATTTGCCGCTACACTTACTACTTCTAAATTCATGTATTTGGGCGGGTGTTATTCTATCCATTGCATATCCGCATGCGATTATACCACACATACTTTGAACACTACTTCACGGGAAGAGGTACAGATGAGGGTCACTCACAGGAAACTGGGCGAAGAAGT
>NW_021148444.1:7238-8772 GCF_002837175.3 Physeter macrocephalus
TCACAGTCTTCAGCTGGAGGCGGGGGGTAGTTGTACGTTATTTGACTCCTGCGTATGCACACTTAAGCCTTGCTGAATCGGGAAGAAAACAGAAAACAAAACTCGCCTGCTACTGCTTTGAACTTCGCAGCCTGCGATAGCAGCAGCCGGCTCGCTGCCTTGATGTCGAGATAACTATATCATTGTGCGTAGTCGCTACAAGAGGACAGCGGATAACATGGACTTTGTGTCCTAATGCGCTTCCAGCAAGACATGGAGTGAGGTGGCACGAGGGAGCTGCAGATACTTTTGCGTATCGAGTAGACGACACTCGAACCAGTACTTATGCGCGGCGAAGATACAACGACAGTAGCTGACATGTTACTCCCGCACGAGCAGTTGATGTCCCAACTAGGCGCTCCATGTTCCCTCTGACGGAAAGTCGCAAGGATGAGCGACTGCACCGCACAGCGGGCAGGTACCGCTGCAGTACCCGCTAGTCCACGTCTGCTTTCTGCTACTCGTCAACGCGCTCCTGCCGCTGCTAGCACCCCGCTGGTGGCGCTCAGTAGAGCCCTTCTGGACTTCCAGGCGCTTATAGCGGACCCACGCGTCACTTGGACGGGGAAGAAGTTCGACAGAGAAGACTGTGGTGCTCTGGAGAAGGTACGATGTTAATAGGTAGCCCTCGTCGTCATGGGTTACATTTTCGAGTACCTCCGGTATGTGTTCGACTGCTTGCAGCTGGATGGGATACACCGGAAGAGTCTACTCGCGTGCGGTTTTGTGAGGGGGGTCCATTCTTGCACATGGTACATTACACAGACTCACTAGAGGGCGACACTAACGTTAAGCCTCAGCCCAAGTGCGCATGGCCATGTACAGACAAAGGATCCAGATGCGCATGATATATACACACACGTGTCCACGTAATTATGTACATGCACTTTAATGTATACACAGACGCAGGCACACGTATGCGTGCCTGTCGCTCTACATACACAGATATGCCCAAGTATCTCATACTACTGTCTACATGTCTTCTGGAGAACGCGTCACCAGGCAAAACATTGAGTGCCACAGCTGCCGCTAGGTCGGCACTCCAATCTCTTAATTATGAAATTTCGACGTCTGCTTTCGTCAGGGGATCTGCCGGGGGAAAGATCCAACTACTTATGAAAAGACTTTTTCAAACGGTGCATAATATTATACGCTAGGATATTCCCACTCGCACTTGGATGTGTGAGGCAATTCAAGGGATGCGCATACTCGATCACCTGCATTTCTAAGAAAAGCGAGAATAACATTCTACACAGAGAAATGCTCCGTTCAGCAGCTGTAACAGTGGAAGCTACCTAATGTGCATGACGCAGCAGTTGTTAAAATACTTTATGCGACACTTCCAGCGCCATGGTCTTCACGTGCAGTTTCGAATGGGTGCAGACAGGAAGGACCGCGTGCAAGATGAATGCTGCGGCGCAAGTACTGCATATATTTCAGTGGTACAGTCTGCAGCAGGGACAGCAGCAGCTTTCCACTGTGTCGTAACGTTGGT
>NW_021148445.1:0-3594 GCF_002837175.3 Physeter macrocephalus
AATCCCAATTTCCAATTTATCCCTCCCGCCTCCCCTTACTCTGGTAACCTCCATTCGGTGCTCCATAGTGGCTGTTACCAATTGGCATTGCCACCAATAGCATAGTATTGGTGGTGCAGTGGTTAAGAATCCACCTGCCAGTGCAGGGGACACAGGTTCAAGCCCTGACCCAGGAAGATCCCACACGCCGCAGAGCAACTAAGCCCATGCGCCACAACTACTGAGTCTGTGCTCTAGAGCCCACGAGCCACAACTACTGAGCTCATGTGCCACAACTACTGAAGCCTGTGTGCCTAGAGCCTGTGCTCCACAACAAGAGAAGCCACCACAAAGAGAAGGCTGCGTACCACAACGATGAGTAGCCCCTGCTTTCTGCAACTATAGAAAAGCCGCGCGCAGCAACGAAGACACAAAGCAGATTAAAAAATAATAAGTAGTAGGTTTCTTTTTTCTCCACATCCTCTGAAGAATTTCTTGTTTCTAGACATTGTGAGGATGGCTATTCTGAGTGGTTCCAGGTGATACTTCTTTGTACATCTGATTTGCATTTGTGTAACATAAAGCAATGGTGAGCATCTTCATATGTCCTTTTTTATTTTGAACAGTGTGGGTAAAATTTACCCCTTGAAAAAGGGTTATTGAACGGTTGCCTTGTTTTGAAGTCTATCTCGATTACCTACCCCAAGACATTTTTGAGGGCTGATGTCATTTACAGCTCCCCAGGCATTGTGAATATGAAGTGCCTATAAGGTCCAGTTTTAGAATTGTTATTATGGGAAACAGAAGGCGGCAGGATTTCTACTGTCCCTTTCTGGTTACTGACACAACCTTAGCTGTAGGGAAAGTCCTGTTCCTGGGTTTTAACTTAGAGTGGAATGTGTCTGGCCAAACATGTAAGGGCTTCCGTCCCATCCCTTCCTCCTCCTTACCCTTCATCCCCCGATCAAGTATAAACCCCTGCAAAATCACCTGTTGAGTGTGCTGTCTTGTAGAGTGGGATGACCCTAACGAAGGAGTTGGGAGGTCGGAAGTCAAACACCAGGATATGTTGAGAACAGGTGATTTTCCACATGTCATCCAGCCCAGAGAGTCCACCATCCTTTGGGTGTCAGAGGGTTGGTTTAGTAGTATGAGGACACACTTAGATCTGGAGATTGTGATCCCATGCAGAGGGGACCAGGTACTACATGTTCAAGGAGGGTGAATTAGCTGGCATATCCTCCCGAGGTCCTCAGGCCCACAGCAGTCCAGCCTTGGGACCAAATTGGGTCTGTGTCCAGGGATGTGACACTAGCACGTTGACCATGACTAAGCGAATTTAGTGATCATTTTTCTTTTCTATAATTTAATTTTCAATTTATAATGGAGTATAGTTGATTTACCATGTTGTGTTCGTTTCTGATATACACCAACATGATTCATTTATACAGAGATGACTATATATTCTTTTTGGAATTATTTTCCCATTGAGGTTACTAAAGGGTGCTGAGAAGAGTTCCAAGTGCTCTACAGCAGGTCCATGTTGATTACAAGTTATCTCTCAGTAATATGTATATACTAACTCCAACCTCATGATTTATACCTCCAACGCACCTTTCCAGTTTGGTAACCATAAGTTTGTGATCTAAGTCTGGGACTGTTTCTGTGTTGTAAGATAGTACCTTTGTATCAATTTTTAGATTCCACCGATAAGTAATATCATATGATATTTATCATTGTCTGATTTATGACACTTAGTATGAATCTATCTAGGTACTTCCGAGTGGCTGCAAATGGCCTTATTTCATTCATTTCATGGCTGAGTAATATTCCATTGTACATATCTACCATAATTTCCTTATCCAGTCTTCCTTCCAAGGACGTTTAGGTAGCTTCCAAGTAGAGGCTCTTGTAATCAGGGCTGCATAAATTTTGGAGTGCCTGGGTCCTGTCAATTTACATTTTTCCCAAGATACAGACCCAGGAGTGGAAGCACCATATGCTCTGAAGCTCTGTTTTTTAGATTTTTAAGGAATCACCACCCACTTCTCCAGAGTGGCTGTTAGCAATTTACATTCCCACCATCAGCTTGTCAGGGTTCCCTTTTCTCCACGCCCTGTCCTGCATTTCAGGTTTTACACTTTGTGAGGTTGGCCATTCTGACTGGTGCGAAGCGATACCTCTTCCAAACTCTTCCCGAACGGACGGTTTACCATCCTCTAGGTGTCCCATTCATGTTTTGCCTGTAGGAAGGGTCCTCTGCACCTGGAGATATGGGACCCATGGAATGGGGGACAGGCAGTGTTACTCTAAAAGTGCTGCATATGTTGTCCCAACCACAGCAAGCCTCTCAGACCCACGAGTGTAGAGCCTTAGGTCCCATCCAGCTGTGTGTCTAGATGTGGTCAGTCCAGGTTGCATCACAGCCCTTGACCACATTTTGTAAGGATTTCTCTCTCTCTCACTGTCTTTTTAGGAGCTAGGGAACCCGAATACCAGGAGAAGTGGAGATGAAGTGACTTTTCCAAACTCTTGCCGAACAGACGGTGTACAATCCTCTGGATATCCCATGCATGTTTTAGCTGTAGGAAAGGTCTGCTGCACCTGGAGAAATGGGACCCATGGAATGGGGGCCAGGCAGTATTACTCTAAAAGTGCTGCATTTGCTCTCCCATCCTCACCAAGCCTCTCAGACCCACGAGTGTAGAGCCTTAGGCCCCATCCAGCTGTGTGTCTAGATGTGTTCAGTCCAGGTTGCATCACAGCTCTTGAACAAATTTTGTAAGAATTTCTCTCTCACTGTCTTTTTAAAATTTGTTCTTGTTATTTAATTTTATAATGGGGTATAGCTGATTTTCAATACTGTGTTTCTTCCTGCTCTAAATCTATCCACTTGATTCACTTAAAGAGAGACATCAATAAATTATTTTACAGATTTTTACAGTCTTATATACACTTTTCCGGTGACAGCAGTGTGCTGAGTCCAGCTATTTGAGCTATGCAGCAGGTCCTGTTGATTACGTATTTTGTTTATGGAACCCTATCTATGCTAATTCCAACCTCCTGGTTTATGCATCACCCCACCCCACCTTTCTCTTTTAGCAGTCATAAGTGTGTTTTCTAAATATGTGACTCTGTTTCTGTTTTGTAATTGAGTTCATGTGTAGCCATTTTTAGATGCCACCTATAAGTGATACCTTATGATAAGTCTCTAGTAATGTCTGACTTATGTCACTTAGAATGATCGTACCTCAGTCTCCACGAGTTGCTGCAACTGGCCTTATTTCATTGATTTAATTGCTCAGGAATATTCCATTGTACATAAGTACCACATCTTCTTTATCCATTTCTTCCTTCCAAGGACATGTATATTGTACCCAAGTTGAGGCATTTCTAAGCAGAGCAACACTAAACGTAGGGGTGCCTGTGTCCTGTCGATTTATGGTTTTACCAGGATATACGCCCAAGATTGGAAGTGCCGTATGGTCTGTAGCTCTATTTTTTAGAAGTTTAAGGAAACAACATACACTTCTCCAGAGCGGTCGTTGGCTATTTACATCCCCCCCATCAGGGTAACAAGGCTTCCTTTTCTCCATGGCCTGAGCTGCATTTCTG
>NW_021148445.1:7846-8768 GCF_002837175.3 Physeter macrocephalus
ATAGTTATCATTTAGAACTCTGCAGGTTTGTGAAGTGCAGTGCCCCTGAGCTCCATTTTTCAACTCGCTTTTTTGTGAACTGGCCGCAAACCGGAAGGATTGCTTCAGGCCCTATTGTGGTTCCGAGGGGCAGGCTGAGCCTTTGGTGAGTTCTTCTTCGTGATGGGTAATTGGAGTGACATTTGCCTGTCCAAACAACTACAGCTAGACTCTCTTTGGTTCACCCTCTTCCAGTTCATCCTCCGGAGAAATTGTCGAAAGTACCAAACGGAGTGTAAATGCACTGATTCTCCAGTTGCGCATATTTTTAGTAGAGTCGCTGGAATGGCGAACCCGAGCACCAGGAGATGAAAAATGAGGTGCGTTTTAGAAAGCTTTCCTGATCATACGGTGTACTATCCGCTGGGTTTCCCATGAGTGTTTTTGCTGTAGGAAGATTCCCTTCAAACTGGAGAGTTGGGACACATGGGATGGGTAACTCGCAGTATTAATTTAAAGGGTCTGCATTTGCTCACCTAACCTCACCAATCCTCTCCACCCCAAGAGTATACAGCCTTATGTGTCATCCAGTTGTGGGTGTAGATGTGGTCAATCCTGGTTGCATCACAGTTCCTGAACGCATTTTGGAAGAATTACTCTGTCTTACACTGTGCTTGTTTTTTTGTCTTTCAAAAGTACTTTTATAATGGGGTTTGGCTGATTTTCACTGCTGTGTTTATTCCGTTTTACACACACTTGATTCACTTACACAGTGACATCAATACTTAGCTTTAAAATGATTACTAGTCTGATATATTCTTCTGCGGTGAATAGGGGCTGTTGGGTCCAGTTCGTTGAGTAAGGAGTAGGTCTTGTCTATTACATATTTGGTTTATGGAACGGTATCTGTGCGAATTTCAAAGTCTTGTTTTATGCATCACCC
>NW_021148446.1:0-179 GCF_002837175.3 Physeter macrocephalus
GCTGAGGGTTCAGTGTACGGCTTAGGCTTAGGCTTCAGGATCTGGGGTCCTGCTAGGGTTAGGGTCAGGCCCGGGTTAGGGTTAGGGTCGAGATTTGGGTACGGATACGTGTTAGGGGGAGTGTACGGGCCAGGAGACGGGTTATCGTTAGGGTACGGCTGAGGGTTCAGTGTACGGCT
>NW_021148446.1:3444-3968 GCF_002837175.3 Physeter macrocephalus
CGGATACGTGTTAGGGGGAGTGTACGGGTCAGGGGACGGGTTATCGTTAGGGTACGGCTGAGGGTTCAGGCTACGGCTTAGGCTTAGATTTCAGGGTCAGTGGTCAGGCTAGGGTTAGCGTTAGGCCTGCCTTAGGGTTAGGGTCGAGATTGGGGTACGGATAGTATTAGGTGGAGTGTACGGGCCAGGGGACGGGTTATTGTTAGGGTTTGGCTGAGCATTGAGGATACGGCTTAGGCTTAGGGTTCAGGGTGAGGGGTCGGGCTAAGGTTAGGGTTAGGCCCGGCTTAGGGTTACGGTCGAGATTGGGGTACGGATACGTGTTAGGGGGAGTGTACGGGCCAGGGGACGGGTTATCGTTAGGGTACGGCTGAGGGTTCAGGGTAGGGCTTAGGCTTAGGGTTCAGGATCTGAGGTCGGGCTAGGGTTAGGGTCAGGCCCGGGTTAGGGTTAGGGTCGAGATTGGGGTACAGATACGTGTTAGGGGGAGTGTACGGGCCAGGGGACGGGTTATCGTTAGGGTA
>NW_021148446.1:4043-4506 GCF_002837175.3 Physeter macrocephalus
CCTTAGGGTACGGCTGAGGGTTCAGGCTACGGCTTAGGGTTAGTGTTCAGGCTCTGGGGTCGGGCTAGGGTTAGGTTTAGGCCCGGGTTAGGGTTAGGGTCGAGATTGAGGTACAGATACTTGTTAGGGGGAGTTTACAGGCCAGAGGACGGGTTATCGTTAGCGTACGGCTGAGGGTTCAGGCTACGGCTTAGGCTTAGGGTTCAGGGTCAAGGGTCCTGCTAGGTTTAGGGTTATGCCTGGCTTAGGGTTAAGGTCGAGATTGGGGTACGGTTAGTATTAGGGAGAGTGTACGGGCCAGGGGACGGGTTATCGTTAGGGTACGGCTGAGGGTTCAGGCTACGGCTTAGGCTTAGGGTTCAGGGTCAGGGGTCGGGCTAGGGTTAGGGTTAGGCCCGGGTTAGGGTTAGGTTCGAGATTGGGGTACAGATACCTGTTAGGGAGAGTGTACGGGCCAGGGGAC
>NW_021148446.1:5699-6105 GCF_002837175.3 Physeter macrocephalus
GGGTACGGATACGTCTTATGGGGAGTGTACGGGCCAGGGGACGGGTTATCGTTAGGGTACGGCTGAGGGTTCAGGCTACGGCTTAGGCTTAGGGCTTAGGGTCAGGGGTCGGGGTAGAGTTAGGTTTAGGCCCGGATTAGGTTTAAGGTCGAGATTTGGGTACGGATACGTCTTATGGGGAGTGTACGGGCCAGGGGACGGGTTATCGTTACGGTACGGCTGGGGGTTCCGGCTACGGCTAAGGCTTAGGTTTCAGGATCAGGGGTGGGCTAGGGATAGGGTTAGGCCTGGGTTAGTGTTAGGGTCGAGATTGGTTTACGGATACGTCTTAGGGGAGTGTACAGGCCAGGGGGCGGGTTATCGTTACAGTACGGCTGAGGGTTCAGGCTACGGCTTAGGCTTAGGG
>NW_021148446.1:8219-8768 GCF_002837175.3 Physeter macrocephalus
GAGGGTTCAGGCTACGGCTTAGGCTTAGGGTTCAGGGTCAGGGGTCCTGCTAGGGTTAGGGTTAGGCCTGGCTTAGGGTTAAGGTCGAGATTGGGGTACGGATAGTATTAGGGGGAGTGTACGGGCCAGGGAACGGGTTATTGTTAGCGTACGGTTGAGGGTTCAGGCTACGGCTTTGCCTTAGGGTTCAGGATCAGGGGTCGGGATAGGGTTAGGGTTAGGCCCCCGTTAGGGTTAGGGTCGAGATTGCGGTACGGATACGTGTTAGGGGGAGTGTACGGGCCTGGGTAAGGGTTATCGTTTGGGTTTGGCAGAGGGTTCAGTTTACGGCTTAGGCTTAGGGTTCAGGGTCAGGGGTCCTGCTAGGGTTAGGGTTAGGCCTGGCTTAGGGTTAAGGTCGAGATTGGGGTACGGATAGTATTAGGGGGAGTGTACGGGCCAGGGAACGGGTTATTGTTAGCGTACGGCTGAGGGTTCTGGCTACCTTAGGGTTAGGATCGAGATTGTGGTACGGATACGTGTTAGGGGTAGTGTACGGGCCAGGGGACG
>NW_021148447.1:0-293 GCF_002837175.3 Physeter macrocephalus
ACTAGGTGTGACAATGACAGCTAGTGCGTGCAGAGCACCCACTGTATATATGGCGCTATGTGGCCCCATGACAGGTAATCCCATTTTATTATAATTATAGAGTCACCAACTAGGTGTGACAATGACAGCTAGTGCGTGCAGAGCACCCACTGTATATCTGGCGCTATGTGGCCCCATGACAGGTAATCCCATTTTATTATAATTATAGAAATTAGAAATGATGTGGTTCTTATCAAAAAAGTCTCCAAGGCTAAATTAAAAAGCAGAACTGGAAACACAGCAAGTCTGCCTAA
>NW_021148447.1:8466-8767 GCF_002837175.3 Physeter macrocephalus
AACACAACATTGTAAATCAACTATACTTCAGTTAAATAAATAAATAAAAATAAAGTGTTCAACAACAGCAAAAATAAAATCACACAAAGAGAAAAAATCTAGACACACCAGTAAAATTATGTGCACCTCATATTTAAGTCATATACATAAGTCATTTAATACACACAGACAAGAAATAAGACAAGACCAACCAAAAATGGACAAAGGGAAAGAACAGATAGTTCAAGAAAGGTTAATTCAAATAACTCAAATGTCTGAAAAGAAGTCAGTCTCAGTCACAGTAAGAAAAGATTTTTTTAAA
>NW_021148448.1:0-1015 GCF_002837175.3 Physeter macrocephalus
ATATATATATATATATATCTTATAGAAGGAACATATATATCTGTGGAGGTTTGTCGGTTGCATACCTCATGAGGAAGACGAAGAGAAGACGAGAAAGCGGATGGGGGGATAACAGGCAGAAAGCGTGTCTGCAAAGCGAGTACTGCTTAGTGACATCTCGTTGCCCGTGCATATATTTATTTTGTGGAGAGAGAAGTACTGCAGCAGGAGGACATAGGCGAGCAGGTGACGTTGCATTAAGTGACGTTCTGCATCAGATAGTGAAGGCGCAGCACGTCTGAACGCGGGTGCTGGTGGTGAAGGAGCTGCGTCTGCGGTTGATGCTTCTGCTTTTGCTGCTACAGCGGCAGAGATGGCTGCTGCTGCTGCTCTCGCGCCTGCTGCTGCCGCTCCTGCTGCTGCTCCTGCGGCCGGCGCGAAAGAACGGCACGTGCGCAGGTGCCACCCTTTCGTCCACGGAGATATTGCCACCACCAGCAGAGGGCGTTCCCCACGCCTTCCTGCCTCCGCCGTATACACCCATTATACGTGTGTAGTCTGTATATTCACATGTGCAGATGTATATGGGGGAACGCCGGGAGCGTGTTGGTGCACAGGTTGAAGAAACCTCAGTGAGTCCGCGAACCGCAGGGCTCTGAATGAGTCTGCACAACGTACAGACGTACATACGTGTAGAGACACATCCACGTAAACACACATACATGTAGACGCACCTATGTGTAGACACACGTACACGCAGACACACATATACACGCGGACGTGGTTTTACCGTGTTAATGCGTTCCAGAGGCAGACGCGCACGTGTATACACACGCGAGCTGCTGGTCTTCACTGGTATCTCAGATATCTGCTCGCTAATATCTGTGAATACCTCTGCACAGACACTCAGTCAGTGCATCTCCACACATGCAGAGAAAGGTCGTCTGCTGTCGCGGGCACGCGCCCCCAAGGGGGGACTGTTGTACGCGCGGGCGGGTGCAGGCGAGGCCGAAGTTGAAGAGAGAATATCTTCTCC
>NW_021148448.1:4373-5080 GCF_002837175.3 Physeter macrocephalus
ACACGTGTAGGCGCGCACCCCATGCAGCAAAACCCGTACAAACACCGACGTGTATCTCTCTCTGCAGGTCCACTGAGCAGCCCCCGCAGGCAGCTCAGTTGTAGGACTCGTGGTCTGCTGTACGTCTATGTCACACAAGGAATATTTGTGACATTTCTCGCGCAGAAACACACTTTTGCGCATGTGTAGATGCGTGGAATTTGAGGCACGAACTCACGTACTTCTCCGGAGGCATCAGCCGCACGAAGAGTCGACTTGGCAGAGAATCTGCAAGCCGAATTTCCTCAGGGAGAGTTTGAATACCGACTAATCTCCCAAGTGCGTGGCCACGTCTACGACCTGCCCCCTCCCCCTCCCCCCTTGCAGCGACGTGTAACACCGGCGTGCGCACCCCACGCACTGCAAACATAAAATTTTATATCTGCCTACACGAATCACTGCATCATACCTGTACAAACGTCTTTCGAAAGGATTAGCAGGGCGGCGTGGACTCACGCAGAACCAGAGATCTTGCGGATGAAGGGTGTACACACGCTCGCGCACATGTCCATTTTCTTTGGCGTGCAGGCAGGCACGCGTGCAGACTTTTGCTGCGGCTCTCCATCCTCTTTGCTGCTGCTTTTTTCTCACAGGTTTCCTCGTCTCCAACATCGTATCTGTTGCCTTCAATCTTTGTCCAACGCGTTCAGAATTCTGCTCGTAAGGCC
>NW_021148448.1:5784-7361 GCF_002837175.3 Physeter macrocephalus
GTCCCGCGCCCCCCCATCCTCCGCGCCCCTCCTCCCGCAAACCCCAAAGTCCGGCTCCCCGGCTCCCTCCTCCCCGAGACCCTGGAGTCCGGGCGCCCGGCCCTCTCCACCCTCGGTCTTGGGCCCCAGCTCTGCTCACGGCAGCCACGATCCCTTCCCTCCTGCGGCCCCAGCTGGCTCCCGTGACTAGAGACCCCAGTTCCTCTCTCACATCCTGTCCGGAGACGGCTCCTAGACTCCAGGAATATCCAACCCCGCCCCCAGCTGCAGGGCACACCCCGGGCCCTGGGCCCAGCCTGTCTGAGTATTGGTCTCTGCCTCTCTAGAAACTTTTGTTTTTTCTCTCTCTCTCGCTCTCTCTCTCTTCGCGTATTCGGAAATGTGTATCTATCAACGCCTGCAGATAAAATCGAAGAGGCGCAATATGTTTGGAGGAACAGTCTGCATGCGTCGATACATTCGTTTGCACGTGAGTGGAGAGGCACCGTTCCTGTCAAGATCTTCTTCTGTCAAACGGGGTGGAGATAATCTTCGTTCGCATGCAAGTGCGGTTGTGGTTTACCTGCTCAAGCGCAAGCGACAAGGCCGCTTAGTTATCTGTTCCTTCACAGTGTGTGCCTTTTTGAAGTATCCGCCAAGTGCTGAGCACCTGCGACTGCATGCATACGTGGACTGACACACAGCATCAAAGAGACTTTCTCTTTCCCCCTACCTCCTCGCTTCCTCACCCACATGTACACACGTACGTCTGCGTCGTGGATAGAAATCATTGATGTCCTTCACTTCTTTCATTCCTGCGCCTCCTCCTCGGTCCGCGGCCACTCTGCCCGTCTCTCTCCACTTTCGTCGGCTTTTTTCTTCTGGACTCTTCCGACGTCCACACGCGTGTTTTTCTACAGCTGCACGTAGATGTCGAGTTGATATGCCCCCAAGAGCACGTATGTGTATATACGGCCTATACACACCTTTGAAACCTGTGGGAATTTAGATGAGGTTGCCGCTCTTTTGTGCGCGACTCTGGCCGTTGTGTGACGTTTGCTGCCGCGCTCTCTTCTGTATTCCATCTTCTCTCTCTTCTCTGCACTCCACCAACGCGCACACCCACGTGTCCTCTACTAATAGCTGCATAGACGTGTATATTCTGTATCCCGTTTGTGGGAGCACGTGCCGTGTGGAAAGGGTACGGTGAGATATTGCGGCCTGTGCTTCGTGGAGGGGGGAAGAAGAAGAGCCACAATCTGTTACGGCGGTTGCTTCTGGTGCGGCGGGGGATGAGTGTCTCATGCTCCTGTCGTCGACTTCTTTGTTTGCTGATGTTGAGGTGATTCCCCCAAAGTCATCCTCCGCATTTGCGCTTTTTTCCACATACCAAAGGCAAACGTGCATACGTACAAAGGTGGAATACATGCGGGGGAATAATGCGTGCATGCTCGTGTGTGGAGGTCTACCCGTGTCTGTATTGCCGTTTCTGAGCTCCGTTGCTTCTTCGCACACCTGTGTAAGAGGGCCCACTGTGGGCGTCACTGTGATGGATTTTCCACAGGAAATTGGGTTTCCAGGAAGGGCCCATCATCAGG
>NW_021148448.1:8290-8763 GCF_002837175.3 Physeter macrocephalus
ACCATCTGCCACCACCGGAGCACGCAAAGCAGTTGAGACATTCTATGCTTCTGCTGCTGCGTGTGGTAGTACTGCTGATGCCCGTAGAGCTGGTGGTACGAGTGCTGGTGTTTCATGTGGTGTCGACCTCGCCGTCCTGTTGCTGCTGCCCGTGTTGCTGGTGCTGCTGCTGCTGGTAGGTCCTGCTGGAATATATGTGTGTAGGCAAACAAACAAAGGCGCATAAATAACCACACACGTGTATAACCAGATCTTCTGCGTGAATGTACTCTCTTGGTGTTCTTGGTGTGCAGACCCATCCTCGATGATGTATCGAAGAAGCTAGAACAGTACGGCTGCAACTTCCCTGACAAGGTCTGAAACAACTGCTGGCGACGGCAGTGCTGCTGCTTCGCCTCCTCCTTCTACCAGCACAAAGTACAGAGGTGAAATGAAGAAGTCCAGATGATGACAAAGGAAAACGCAAAGCCGTG
>NW_021148449.1:0-201 GCF_002837175.3 Physeter macrocephalus
CGCCACAAATGCTGCCCAATGCGTCCGTACGAGAGGGCAGTCTGCTTGCTAAGTTTGATCGCTTCTAGCTCAGAGGGGCTATAGACGGTTATACTAAGACGCGAAGGGATGGTTAAGTTTGTTCGCTTTTGGCTCAAGGAGGCTATGACAGTTATACTAATACGCGAAGGGACGGTGACGATAAACATGCAACTCGGGGAG
>NW_021148449.1:1638-2486 GCF_002837175.3 Physeter macrocephalus
TAATCAATGCTACATCCCTTGGGGTGACCACGGAGGATGGTGTGCAGCTTATTCGAGTAGCGTGACGACTGACTTGTAACGCTGACGACAATAATATACTTGTACTCGATATTTCTGCTAGTGATGCTGAACGACGAATTGTCGTCAACAATGTGTACGTTTGTACACATGTAGGGTGGCCCATGACGATGCTGGATCATCATGATCTTCAGAAGTGCAGAAGCGCAGCCTAAAAGATACGTATGGACAGAGAGGTACACTATGCGCACGATACGTCATCACGCTTGACTACGCACTGGATCCTCGTCAGGAAGTGCTCTTTTGCAAGATTTGCTACTAAACCCCCTTTGACATGCAAGCTTTCCTCTAAATACGTGTAAGATCTGCACGCGTTAAAGCTTCCTGTTCTGCGCAGTGTGCGAGCATGGCGCAAAGCGCGCATTCGAATTGTTGCTGTCAAAAGGAGGTGGACGTCTCACTAAAGGTGAACTTGCAGCTGCATAAAGCCTTCAAAATCTGTTAGCAACGTTCCTACATTGGGACTCCTCTGCATATTCCACATTAAGCATGTCTTTACCTCAGTGTTTTGAGCCCGCGTCTCTCTGTATAATATTCCCTCCATCCAATGTGGAAGGATCACCATTAAGTGGGGAATCTGCTTCTTCGGACTCAACGCAGAACGAGTGACCTTTCCTGAAATATCGCTAAATTTACAGATAAACGCTGGTGCGGATCACTGGCATAATACATCTCAACTCCGCTCTCTTAACGCTGTCCATCATTTTTCATAGGCGGTTCTCCACCCACACATAACTATCTTCACTGCATACTACCGAGTAAGCGATAGC
>NW_021148449.1:8086-8762 GCF_002837175.3 Physeter macrocephalus
GACGGCTGCGATTAAGTCTTCTTTCACACGAGTGACTACTTCGTGTAATTTCGTGTACACCCATCTGCAGAACGTTCCCTCTCCCTTTCTCCTGTCCGTCGCCTCTACCTAGAGCAAAACGTTGTTATGCCTCTCTGTTTTACTTTTTTCAGACAGTGTTCCAGCAATTGTTTGTATCCAACTGAGCCTCCATGTGTTTGCGGCTCGTCCAACAGCTCTAGGCGTATCTCTAACTACTTTTCCACGTGTATGTGTTGTTGTTTCTGTATGCGTCGGCTCTCTCTGTGAATAATTATATGTGTATGAAGCCCAGTATTATCACATATCCACGGCTTCCCGGCGTGTATCTGCCGGTAGTTGTAGGCGTGTTCCTCTCTGCCGGGGTGACTATGTCTCTGTGCGAAGTTTTTCTATCGCGTGAATCTCTGCCCGCCGTCCGTGGCCATTCCCCTTTGTCCCTGTAAGGCTTCTGTTATACTCTCTATCGATCTGTTTACCTTGCTTACTGTCTCGTTTTGTGTGCACTGTGCTTACGTTTTGAAAGGAAAGAGGATTCAAGAAGTCAGGACTTACAAGGGACACACAAAGGGACTTTTTATTTATAGAGGAGGCGTACGTACATCTGGAAGGCCACTTTCACAGGTGTAAACGGGTCAGTTGTAGTGTCTTTGTCCTC
>NW_021148450.1:0-987 GCF_002837175.3 Physeter macrocephalus
TGGTATGGTCCGCTGGTGGCGATGAGGGGGAAACAGTCAGTGAGCATATTAGCGTGTCGTCTGTAAGAGTGAATGACGACAAGGTACGGATTTACTGAGGCAGAGGTAGCAGGTCCAGGACGATTGACGTGCTCACGTAAGACAGGTGTTTACTCTGCCGGAGGGATGCCTGAGAGGAATTAAGAGATTTGATATTGTCCGTGTCTACAACACGCCTCAATGACGACAATGACATACTCACAAAGCAGCATTTTCATCGTGTGTGTGTGGGGATGGTCTGTGCACTACTGAGCATCAAAGACGTGTCACACTATTGCACCTTCAGCCTCTGTAAATCAGACGAAAAGAGCATTTCAGCGCGTGCCACAGGTTGTCATGGTTTTCGTGAAGTTTCGCGCCGCGGCAAATTGTCATGACTGTCGAGGGAGGAGTGCATCAGGGTCCGACACCGCAAGCCGGCTGGCAGATGCGCAAGACACTTCTCGAGTGCTGCGGTCTCAAGCATATTGTGCTGGACGATTGTTCATTATGGGTCGTTGCATCGAAGCCCGGATGTGAAGGAGCGACAAGAAGTATAGGTGAAGAAGTGAAGCAGTGAAGCGTGGTGTGTTGGTATGGTCCGCTGGTGGCGATGAGGGGGAAACAGTCAGTGAGCATATTAGCGTGTCGTCTGTAAGAGAAAATGACGACAAGATACGGATTTACTGAGGCAGAGGTAGCAGATCCAGGACGATTGACGTGCTCACGTAGGACAGGTGTTTCCTCTGCCGGAGGGATGCCTGAGAGGAATTAGAAGACAGATGATTTGACGGGTCGAATTGTTGCGACCTTCATGGCGCATGAGGAGATGCGAGTAAAGATGATGTACCCTCAGGGCCGTCACCTCGGTCGAGGGAGCGTTCAAAACGGTGTGCACCAGGAAATTAATGTGAGATAGGGGAGCGCCGCCGGATGGAGGCATTTTCCCCATAATTGATGTGCTCTATG
>NW_021148450.1:1817-3020 GCF_002837175.3 Physeter macrocephalus
GCATCCAAAGTAGCAGGTGACAGTGGCACGACCCAGTGCGAAGGCGAGGGAGTCGTCTGAGAGCATCACTATGGAACCTCCACTCGGTGGACACGGTATGACAGGTCTGCTTTCTTCCATGTTCACAAACGGTCCGTTAAGAAGAGTGACACGCTCTGAAGGCAGCGCTTTTAACGGATGTGCGTGCCGGCGGTGTCTCTATCACTGACTGCGGAGGACGTGCCACAGTGTTTCAAACTTAAAACCTCTCTGCAATGAACAGGAACATTTCAACACGTCCCAGACGGTTTCATCTGTTTCCAGCCGGACCCCGTCCCGGCACGCTGTGATGACTGTTGAGATCGACCTGCATGAGTTCCTAGCGCTGTACGCTTGTTACCAGATAAAAAGACATTTCACGCGCTCGAAGCAGCGTTATAAACGGAGGGGGATGCCGATGGCCTGCCTGAGACTGAATGACAATGAGGTGTCACATTGGCGCGTGATGAATCTCTGACAATTGCAGACACGTTTGACTACGGGCCATAAGGCCTTATGGGTCTCCTGGTGGTAAACTCTGCACCGCGTCGGTGCAACTGCAACGTCATGGTGTCTGCTTCAATGGGGAGCGGTGTCACTCGATCGCATGGTGCGCCGGGACCAGCGATGTTAACAAATGCTGTAGAGATTGTCTGCAGGGCGGACGGCGAACATGACCTCCGAAGCGAGCGCAAAAGTACAGCATCCATTGCACTGCAAAACGCCGTTGCATTCTGATGCGGGTTGATGCACAGGCAGCGACGAGGCTACCTGACGAGAGACGATCGGCCAGAGCAGATCGACCGGCAGAAAATGTATGCTATGCCACAACGTAGGACCGAGTGGGGAGAGAGAGGCGCATCACCTTGGCAGCAGCCGAGGAAACAGACCGGAGGGGCAACACGGCGCATGGTAGTCCGGTGGCCTGTCCTACCAGCGATGGCTCAGCCCTTGCCCTTGAGACATGCGGGTCTCTGGCTGGCTTGCGCATCGCAGTGGCGCAGGAGGACGCGCACGTCGGAGACGTGGAGAACAGCAGGGCGTTGGCAGAGGAGAGACTACAGAGAGAGGATCTGATTTGGTGTGGGGGGACAAGGACGGGAATGTCTGAGAAGGGCTTGATAGGTGCCTGACGTTGGGACGGAGGATCTGCTTAGTGGCTACACAGGGCCCTCTATGCCAGAC
>NW_021148450.1:7791-8760 GCF_002837175.3 Physeter macrocephalus
TTGGTGGATTCGCGTCCGGACGGCGATGGGTTCAAATGAAAGGCGAGACATCCTTGGTAGTCATTTGGCGCATTCCATTCCAGGTAATGCACAGTTTATGCATGCATTTGGACTCAGGCCTTATAGACACACAGTGCGCGTCACAAAGGGACTGGAGCGCAGGTGTCTCCTCCACCTGTTGCGCCGCGCTTGTGTAGACATCGTCAGCGGCGTCACATGTTTGACGGAGAAACGATCTTTACCGAACCGGACCTTCTGGTAGGATCGACGCTTGTCGTGTTCCAAGGGCGGAGTTCTAGCGTCTAGGGCGAAGTGGCGCGGGTTGTGGAGAGAAGAGTTCTTGCTCAGCGTGCAACAACCTTCCACGCGAGAACATATAAACTGCGTCATTTCCCGGAGATTCGGGTGAGACATAAGGAGACTCTGCTCGGCTTACCAACTGCAACAGGTTTCCATGCTCGAAACCTTACAACCGCATGATGGGCCATTGGTCATGTTACCCCCTTTAGTGCTATTTGTCATGTTACCCCCTTCAGTGCTATGGATTTTTTCACACCCCTGCTTTCCCAAGCGTGACTGGCGGACAGGTGCAGCATTGTAAGTACGACAAGTCGATCGAGAAAAACGAACCCGTCAGGACCCAGTGTGAAGACGGGGGAGTACTGGGAGTACATCTTTCTGCCACCTTCAGTCAGTTGGCACCCTGTGAGAGATTTGATATTGTCCGTGTCTACAACACGCCTCAGTGACGACAATGACATACTCGTCAAGCAGCATTTTCATCGTATGTATGTGGGGATGGTCTGTGCACTACTGAGCATCAAAGACATGTCACACTATTGCACATTTAGTCTGTGTAAATGAGATGAGAAGAGCATTTCAGCGCGTGTCACAGGGTGTCATGGTTTTTGTGAAGTTTCGCGCCGTTGCAAATTGTCATGACTGTCGAGGGCGGAGTGCATCAGAGTC
>NW_021148454.1:0-1863 GCF_002837175.3 Physeter macrocephalus
TGGAAATATCAGGCGGTAACGCCCAAGTGAGTGGGGGGCTCGAAGTACAAAATATCCCTTTTGTGTGAGCGATGCGCTTACTCTGCAATGGTACCTTGCAGTGCTTACAATATGAACAATAGTGAAATTATGGCGTCCCTGCACACCAGGCTATCCATAAAACAACGAGCCAATCGAACGTTCGTCCCAAAATTTCCGTGCCGACGATAGCTGTGGCGGTTGGCAAGTGTCGTGAAGAAGGCACTTTAGCCTTTTGGAAAGCAGACTCCTATGGGAGATGGTGGCAAGTCTCAATCTGTAATGGCTAGGGGTTACCGCGCAATCAGAATTGTTTCCATTCTGATCCACGTGCGGCTGAAGCAGTGCTCTTGCGGTTGCCGCCTTACTTAAAGCAGATCACTTGAAGGTTCTTCCGGTTGTGGGGAGTTGTCTTAAGTTTACCCTCCACACTGTGAATCACATTTAGGTATCTTTTCCGCGGAAAAAAACACTCTCATACAGACTTCACGACCGTTGAACCCGCTGTCCTTTCAACAACTCAGGAACCGGTATAGTCACACAACGTATACCTGCTAAGGTTTCACGGACCACACCTTTCTCGAACACGTGTACGTATCTGTTACGCTTCAGATAGTGCATCTTCGTTGGGTGCACATAGCAAGACGCTGTTGCCTTAACGTCCGCGCACCCAATGGTAGATGTTGAGTTCTTTGATTCATTGGCACACTTTCAAAATGGAACCTGGGTTAGGCAACTCCCCTTCAGTATCTCAAAGAAGCTGCATGTCAAGTGTTCAAAAGCTTATGGTGTGTTGTACCACGTGGATATATGCTTGAGGTGACCGCCGGTTTGGTGAGGTCGACTCTTATCAGGAGAGGCACCAAGTACAGTCGGCTCTCTTCCTGTTTCTTCATTCTACGGCGGAACTCCGACACATTTAGCTATTGCTGCATACGTATACATGTATATATACATATGTATCTATCTATCTATCTATCTATCTATATATATATATATATATATATATTTGCATATGTGTATAGTGTATGCAGGCATCCATGTCGCCTGTGTGTTTGTGGGGCCCGTAGCCACAAGCGTGGCTGAATGACGTCTTTTGTGCTTTCTACACAGAAGTCCGTATTAACGACTTTCCTACTCGTTGTGCAGATACCCACAGTAACACCGATGTATGACAAGCGGGAACGCGTGCACGGGTGAAGGACAGCGCAAGTCTGTCTAGAGGACCTGGTGTGTGTATGTCAAAGAGCTACAAGCTGCAAATTTCCTTGTGGACGTGGCGACTGTAGAACGGTCTCCTCGAAGCTAAGGCCGTTCTTCAAAACGCAGGCAAAGGAACGAGGTGAAATTATGAAGTTCGCCTGCAACCGTGCAACCACGCCGCACGACAAAAAACCAAAATCGCTGTGCTCATCAGTATGAACTGCAGCATTACCGGAGGTGCATGTTTCCCTAAGACTGGCGGACTGCGAGAAACTGCACCGGCAGGCAGCGAGACTCCCTTTAAAATGCAGTGGTTCACCCACTGAATGTCCCCCTCTGCGTAACTGATGTCTGCGAACACCCTTCTGAAGTGAGCTTAGCCTTCATTTGCGGAGTGGAACGTTTCAAATTATCGAAACATACAGAAGTGCGCAGAGATACAAGTGTATTCCCATCTGGAGGATAAGCAGAATGAACGCGAAGTTCTTCACGTCTGCAGTTCACTACGGTTGTGAATTATAGCTAGATTGTCAAGCGTGGTTGAATAGGCGAAGAAGGGTAGACAACTACCCATTTGGTCTGCTCCTGGATCGCCGCACTGACGAGTGACTGCCGTCAGCTCACAGCTCATCTTGCTTGCTA
>NW_021148454.1:6832-8754 GCF_002837175.3 Physeter macrocephalus
CCTTGAGACAAAGGGACACTAGAGTTTCCTCCCCGAAAATCTGCTGCATCACTCGTACCTGTAGGGGCAAAATATTTTTAATTTAGACGTACAGATTTGAACTCCCTCGTCGCGCGCCACCTGTGAAGGGTGGATAACTAGGTGGTGACAACAGCTGTAACGGGAGAGGCTGTACGGGGCTACACGATGGTCTTCGTGACGCAACAGGTACAGCTGGTACACCAGGTCAGGCAGTCGTCGCTCTCTTCTTATCCACGCGCTGCTGCGTCGTATGCGCCGCCTCATGCTGGTGCTGCGACTGCGGGTTGGGAAAACGTGTCAGGATGGTGCTATTGCTGAAGCCTATGGGCATCCGGCAGATGCTGCGACTATGATGGTGGTGCTTTTATTCAGTGACATGCTCCCCGCTAATGCGTGGAGGAACATACAAAGAAGCATTGCCACAGTCACTACTACCGCTGATTCTGTAATAGTGAACCGCATCAGCAGCATTGTTGCTCTAATAGCCATCCGGTAACGCGTGTACGCTGGGTTACTCTCGTTGTCGGGACCCTTGACACTACACGCTTGTTTACCGCACGTATTCGACAGCTGCGGGGACGGAAAGGATGCTTTTGAAACATGATTTTCAAATAGCACGATGTGCGCAGCCGTGACGTCCGTTTTTGTTGGAGAGAATCCCCGGGAGGTTATGTCCGCTTTCGGGGTGTAGACAGATTCACCAAGATAAGTAGCCCTGAGGTGCCCGAGCCAAGGCCGGCCAGTGTATAGCGTGCCGAGGCGTTTTGTTATATACCACGGTTGTTGCGCAGCGTGCGCCGTACAGCATGACCAATTAGTCGTTTATATATATATATATATATATATATATATATATGTATATATATATATAGGAACCAGTGCACATGTAGATCGACTACGACAGAGTATTGGGAGAGTCCCGAAGCGTATGCCAAGTAGTAGTGTTGTGCTGCGTGTGTGCAGCGTGCTTCTTGTTGAATGTGGCGGTTTAGCACCCGTACCTCATTTACAGGACCCTGATTTTATGTTAGAGACTCCCAAGCTGCATGTGTATGGTCTCGCCCAAGGTTCCACACAGAGTTGTTCAATTTTTCGGGGGGGCGATCGACGGCGACCGCGCCCTGATGGGAAAAAGTGGATCTGTATCCATTTTCCTGCGTATGCAATTTTTCGAAACCGCTTGCCGGAATCCGGTGTCCCCACGTGACGGCGCCCGCAACGCTGGGGCGTGTTTCCGTAAATGCACGTGAGGAGAACGATCGTCACTCGGTGGCAACTTGAGGACATGCAGTTTTTCTCCGCCTTGTGCGTGTGTAACCCACTTGCGTGAAGAGTAGATCTGGCGCTGAATGTGGCGCGCGAAACCAGTAACATACAGGTTGAATCCACCAACGGGATATGAGCCGGCGTTTACGTTTGAGCTCCCGTCTCGTTACACTGGTGCGTTCTCTTGCTGTCACCTCCCACAGTTGTTGCATTCCCTTGGCACAACGTTGTCGCGGAGCTAACCGCAGTGGATCATTGGGGAGGCTCCAGGATGTGGCGTCCGTGACGAGAGCGTACCGGAGGCTATCAGTTGATCGACTTTCTTCTGTCGAGGATCTGCGTAGCAATACATACGGAGTACCCTTAGTATCCATATCGTTGTTTTACCCAGTCGGTCTTACGCGACGGAGCTTCCCACTTCTGAGCGAAGTAGTCTATTTTCCGTACGAGGCTGATGTGCTCAATTCTCCAAGATGGACATGCAGTCACGCAGGCTTTCACAGGATGCCATAAACTTTTTCGGAGAACGGCGTAGACACGCAGTGTGAGAAGAAGTGCTTACGACTGAACGGCTGGTAACAGTTCTAGGGGCACGGTGGATAAGCAAAAGTGCAAAACGGAGACGTGCCACTTGA
>NW_021148455.1:0-206 GCF_002837175.3 Physeter macrocephalus
AGTGACAATTTAGAGGAAGTGACACTGCTATTTCGCGGTTGGGGGCATGCTACCACGCGAAGACGGATCAGTTAGCTATGCGCTTGTACGTGATCCTTGTACTCCGCTCAACGGGGCGACGAACTTTCGACTGCCGGAAAACAGCCCCAACACTTGACGAAAAGAGTGGTATCGCAGATCATATCTGAACACTCTTTACAACGAAC
>NW_021148455.1:4513-7061 GCF_002837175.3 Physeter macrocephalus
AGATGGGGGCACGAAGCAAGGACCGAGCAATCAACCCCGTTGGCGCTTGAAAGCAGAAAAAGACCCGCGCAATTCCTGTTGCAGAAGAGGATGGTACGACGCGCTACGGTTCAGAAAATGTACGCAGCACACCGCCTGACTGCTGTCTATTCCGTGTGGAAGAGATCTGAGGCGACTCTCTTCTACAAGGGATTCACTGCTGCCTATTGGTTCTACAAGACACAGTCGAGAATACAGAGCCCCCAAAAGATAACTCGTCAGCGTTTACAACCGCGGACAAAAAGTAGTAAGACTGGAAAGAGACCGAGAATTAGAGTTCTGTTCTACGCAGCGGACCCGCTTCTGCACCGGCATTGAAAAGGGAGCAGAAGACGCTAGTTTGAGACGCCCATGCTGAATACGGCATTTGCAGGTGCTCCCGTTCGCGAGCCCGTCGCTGCAACGCGTGTGTCCCGGTGATGCCTTTGCCCATGTGCCTCTTTCCGAAAATTGGCAACCTCCGCGATTAACTGCCCAAGTCATTAGGACGCACCGTTCTGTTACTAGTGAGGTGTTTGTACAAGGGTTACGCAGAACCAGCCTATGTGTGATGTTGTGCAGAACGCCTGCGCGGCTATAAGCCGATAATACTTGATGTTATTGGAGCTCATGTGCATTCACTTGTGTACACTGCGACTGTCTAGAGACACATTACCAACATCTTCCTGAATGCGCCTCTAGCCACGCATACAGAAATGTATTACTTCAATTTTCCAGGACAGCTCATAAGGGCTTTGTTCTTCTCCACTGAGAAGCATTTGCAGTACATTCGGAGACTGATCCCCACAAAGACCTAGGGAATGTCTCTCGGATCATAGTGATCGTCTACCGGGAAAAGGCGCCTCAGAGTCTACTTCAGCATTCGTGATGATTATGACATATGCTGAAGATTTGGAAGCGTCACCGACTGCACCGCACTTGCCGGCGCAACGTGTACGGTCACATGTTGCTGTAGCCGGAAGGACTCAAGAGTAGTCCTGCCTTTTCCACAAAGCGCGCCCCACCAGGAGAAGCCAGAGTGTCTAGTGTCCTGACGTCACCACAGAGCTGGGGCGCTAGGTCAACATATATTGCAAGGGGATGGCAAGGCTGTCGTCCAGCAATCAGGCCGCCATTAACCACGTAGTCCTTCGTACAAAGGGCATGCAGGCGGCCCCACAAATGGAGGAGACTAGCGTCTCTTGGATGGAAGGGACACAAAATGCTGTCTCTCCTGCCCGTGCATATGTGTGTGTTCTCCGTCTGTTCTGCAACGCATAGAAGAAATACAGTATGCTTTAACTGCAAGTGCATTCCACCACACCGGTGCAGCCACCTCCTTGGTGCACAGTACACGGCCTCCATTTATGCGGTAAGAAGTGTCGAATCGGCGTGCAGTTGGGGCCGGTGAGCTTGGGGCATCCTACGTGGTAGCTTTGCATGTAGCCCAGACATAATCCAAATATTTCATTGCGCCTGGACAGTGCAACAAGTCGTGTAATTCTCTACAGGGAAGCAGTTGCACAGAATTGTGGTGAGCAAAAAGGTTTTTTCGATTAGGCCACGCGACGCGGACGATATGTCGCGTAAAGAAGGCAACAACATGGCACACATCAGATGATAATTCCCTGATGCATTAAATATTACAGAGGAAATACTGTTTTAAACGAAGACTTCTGGACGTGTGCGCGGCTACGCATACCACGACGCATTCGCCTAAATATCTCCACCCAGCATTCGCTCATTTGCACAGCTGCTGAGGTCACCCCATCAACCGGATCGAGCGCCCCCGATGCAAGAGACACAGTCGGAATTCTCCTAGATGATTAATTAGGTTGAGAACCGTGAACAGGAGCTGGAAGCTCAAGGCGCACTTATCTGCAGGCGTCACGAAAGGGTAGTCTGTCGCAGAGAACACTTTTTCTAATTAAAAAGATTTACTTCAGATGTCGAAGAGCTACGGTGAGCTGCGTCACGCCAGAACTAGTGCTATCACTGAAGCTTTGACCTGTTACGTAAACGAGATGTCTGGAGCAAAAAGGGTGAAGTTTGGCATTGTAGTGAAGGAACCAGAAACTAGTTTATCCTTCTGTGCACGCACAAAAGTTAGGTGTGAACGTCCAACACGGTCAGGTAAAACAATCTTCTACGGAACCACGGTGTAGGTCACGCAGAAGCCCACTCCTAAGTCAGCCACGCTCCTGCGTATGCGTTTGTAAGTGTGTGCACTATATGTTTTCCAGACTTGAATGCCTTATCAGCCACGCTCCTGCGTACGCGTCTGTGAGTGTGTGCACTATCTGTTTTCCAGTCTTGAAAGCCTTAATCTGGGAGTAGAGGAGCTTACGTACGTGCATTTGCGTTTGCTTTAGTGCGGATTACGGTGGCCTCAAAGAAACTGCCGTGCGAAGCATGCTTTTCCTGCCAGAATGACAGTAGAGTTGTTTACAGCATTCCACGCATTATCCAGTAAACGCATACAAACTCGAACAACATGTCGTCTAAGCAAAGAGTAGTCTTGTCTACCAAA
>NW_021148455.1:7789-8754 GCF_002837175.3 Physeter macrocephalus
TTGTCCTCGATCTGACCAGTGACTGTCGAATGGGCTAAGCAGGTCCTGTACATTAAAACTGACACTATAAAGAGAAAGGAGTTAACTGACTGCAACACCTGTTGTGTGTACTTGCGCTTAACCGTAGTAACGCGACCGAGGAGGTTTTCTGCTGGCGCTTTGTCACCGCGACTGAAAAGCTGACGCCTGCGCTTTGTTCTTTCGTCGTCAGTCTCCGATTGCCGATGCTTGTAGAGCGGTAAAGACTTGTGGATACCTGGGACATTTAAGCATATTTCGTAAAGGAGTGGATTTATCGTGGTATCTCATGCTCTCTGCATGCAACACTCTGCTTCGTCCATACCCTCTTTTGATGTTTTCCACGCTCTTGAAGATGTCGGCAGAGATAGGGAGCGGCGAAATAACAGGTGACAAGTTTGAAGATGAAGCAGCAACAATGTGCCTAGCAAAGGACGCGTGCGGAGAAACAATGTCCGGCGCAAAGAATGTCTCTTCAGATGATCCATCGCCACCCCAGCGCACGGATGCAAAGGGCTTTCCAGCGCGCAAGGGAATGTATAGTATTTCTCCTGGCCCAACAATGCACAACGGCCAGAGGGTTACTGCGGAGCAAGTGGACTTGTTCACAAGGCACGAGTGCCGTGGTGCAGCACGACAGCGCTCCAGTACTTCTGGGCGGAAAAGAACCACCGCAGAGATAAATACGTCAGCACGCAGCACTGTATCCTGTGGCAGCATCTGTTCTACCAGGTTCTCCCCGGGGAGGGGATTGAGCGTGCGAGCAAGAAGCCTACTCCTGGCAAAGTTACCGCACCTCCTACGAGAGCCCCGACTTTCTGAGACCGGGATGGGGGCCAGTGATGAGATACAAGAACAGCTCTGTAACATTCTGCAAGGAAGACAGTTTGACGAGGACAGCTGCGCGGAACTATGTAGCGTCGGCAGATGTAGCAATAGCAGCACTG
>NW_021148456.1:0-337 GCF_002837175.3 Physeter macrocephalus
GCCGCCGCGCACGGACAACTGGGAAGGAGATACGAAGAGATAGAGAAGGAGAACTCTGTCCGCTGGCAAGCGCGTCGTCGTCTCCACATGCGATTCGCACGCGTTGGACAGGCGTGTTTACCGGCGGTAGAGACGGAGACACACATAGACGAGACACGTACGTGCGTAGAGGCGCCCGAGCATCCAGTACCACCTAGATTGTTTAGTCACTCTACAGGTACACGTATCTGTGCTCGCGTAGATTCTGCTATCGCGCATGAAAAGCTATGTGTGTGCGTGTGTCTGCACAGAGGGCTTGTCATTTGACGTAGAGGTGGGCGTTGGTTGCACGCACTTG
>NW_021148456.1:1715-2803 GCF_002837175.3 Physeter macrocephalus
GCCGCAGGGGATGGCAGCAGCAGCTGATGCAGAGACACCAGCAGCAGCAATCGCGGCTGCAGCAACGTGGGCACCTCTAGCAAGGCAAGCAAACAAAGGAGTAGTGTCAGCAGCAAGAGCAGAACGAGCAGCAACTGCAACTGCTGCAGCAGAAGGAGCATCCGCAGCAGCAGCCGTAGCAGCAGCAGCGACTAACAACAGCAGAAGCGGAGTGTGCCTCTGTACCGCAAGAGCAGCACAGCCGTAGGGGCCGCAGCACAAGCGGAGCAACAGAGGACGGCATACATACTCCGAGTAGCATTGAAAGCAGACAGTGTTCCTTTTTCGGAACTAGGAGACTCGATATTGCATATTAAGGCTTCCAAGAGTGGACAGGGCATGTGAAGAACGAAACCTTTTCCTGTTCCACACAACACATACATGCGTCGAATTTTTCTGGCTTGTGCCTGTCGCTCCCGTTCAAGTAGCGGCAAACAGGCGTCAACACATGATGCCGACAGCAACAGATCATAGATGGCTAGCTGCGCCTCTGCAGGTGCTGCTGCCGTTGGAGGCAGTCGCAAGATCGGCTCTGCTGCACAAGAGCTGAGCACAGGAGCAGGGCAGCAGCAGACGCAACGGTTGCGCTACTGGCATAAACGTCCTACGTGAGCAGCGGCAAAGGAAGCAGTAACACCGATCTGTCACCATTTCTACTCATGAAGCGAAGGCGATTTCTTCTCTAGCTTCACTTCGAAGAAGCTGCCATCATACGTCCTTCACTTTACTCGGCGTGGCAAGGACGCATACGGGTGAATCTTCTATTTGTGGAGGGTAACAGGCAACAACAGCGCCCGTGCGAACCTGCTATATACACATAGGCGTGTCTGTATCTATTATACATGGTGCATAAGCACATCTGTGAGGCTGTTACCCATATTCAGGGTGGTCGGTAGCAAGAGGTTAAGCCGTTCGTGCAACAAGAAGGCATAATTCTCTGTACATCCAGTGCACGAGCACAACCAAAAGGAGCCGTGCAGCTGTCCGCCTTTTTCGCTTCGAGTCTACCTCCGTATGTGCTGATGCTTTGCTGCTGGTGTTCCTGTGCC
>NW_021148456.1:3851-6670 GCF_002837175.3 Physeter macrocephalus
GAACTGCATAGAGTGAAGAAGACATGAAGTAACGCGGAAACGACAGTCTGACAGCAACAGTAGAAAAAGTGTTAGAGAGGGACATATGAAAAAACAGAGAAGGGAGAGGAGCACTAGGAGATATCCTCAAGAGACAGGGTGTGGACAGGTGAGCAATGCTGAAAGGGAAGGGCAAAGTGACGAAGGAAAAAGCGGAGACAAAGGAAAAAGTATACGGAAGAGAGAGCAACGGTACAGAATTATGAGATAGAGTATGGGTAAATATGTGCGGCAGAGGTTTCACACGCAGTGCACTATATCAAAGACGACAATCCATGCGACCCCAGGACACCAGAGAAGCCACTAGTAAGGTCCCGAAGGTGGATCTGCACAGCAGGCGGACGTACACGTGTGACAACAGCAGATCCTTCCGCGCTGCTGTCCAAATATCAACTGTCGATCTTAGAATGTTTTAGGACTACAGCAAAGAAGGCAACAGCGCTGGCGTCTCGCGACCTAGTTGCCTGCAACACTCTGCAGGCTAGTGTTACGGCTCTGGTGCCCCACGTGTCTTGCGCGGTTGTGCTCATCCAACGAATGACAATCCATTCAGGCTACACAACTTCCTTCTTGATGTTTTAAACATGTGGGGTAGACGTATTGTGTTTAGTGGAAGCCTTGCTGCTTGCACTGCGGTAGCTACGCGCGTGTACATCCATACATCGTAGAGATATGTGCATACGTATATACAGAGAAAGTCATGAACTCAACACTGCTGCTAAGGGAACCACGCGAAGAGCGGAAACATAGACGCAAAGTGCTGCTGTTTTGTAAAACTGCTACTACTACCGCAAACAAGCAACTGCTTCCGTCTGGTGGAACTGCACACATAAACCCTGGAATAAGCAACTGCTTTTGTCTGGTAGAACTGCACACATAAACCCTGGTGTATATACTTAAACATAAAGGCATCGGTGTATTCTGGGACCGCAAGACTGAAGCTGTGGTACTGCTAGCCACTGCGTTCTAACGTACGAGACTGTGTCAACGTGAGTGCCTCCACTGCTGTCATTTTCGTCGCTGGTGGGTTGATGTATATATATGCGTATTCACAGCGCTTCCACGAGAGGGGAGCAACGAAGGAAGAAATCCACACGGGAGTGTAGTTGCCAGATGTAGCTGATAGGTACTCACGTATCGGCTGTGTCTGCAGACGCAGAAATAGGTCTTAGCAGGTAGTTTACAAATATGACTGAAGTGTGCCACTTCAACATTCCTCCTTGGGAAATATGCAACACACTCCTTCGCCGTACATTTCTCCCGCGAAGCACACGTTCACTCACCCCGCCGACGAAGAGGAGCATACTTGCTCACGTACACGTTTATTCTCATCACTATCAAGGAGGAGCCAGTGCATGTCTACTAGGTTGGCATTCTAGTTGAGTTCCTCTTATTCTTGTGTGGACACGATAATTATGTTGTAAGAGGTCGTCAGCGACTGATGCAACCGCGTCACAACCAGAGATGCGGAGGAAGGAGCCATGTTTAGTGCATAGATCTTTGGGATAGTGGCGGCAAGTTCTCGCGTTTCTATCCTTATATACCTTGCAGTCTTCGCGAGGTGCACGGGGGAAATGTCGTTGAAAGCAAAAGGGAACCGCATCTCGAGCACGACGTGCGCACAAGATCAAGGTGCGTGGCAGGTCGTGGACCTACGTGAATACTGGCCTCCGAAAACATGTCACATGCTCCCCCCGAGATGTTCCGTGTGCAGCTTTCTACCTGTTTTTCTGCTTCGCTTTCATCCCAGCTACACTGTTCACTGTGTCTAGTCGCCTGCGCGTGTCAATGTTTTTGCACGTGTGTACCAAAAAACCGCCCGTACCACATGGAGTGTCCACGGTGACTTCCGTCTTGCCAGTGCATCACCAAAGCCGTTCTCTCTTCATCTAACACGTTCTTCTCCCCAGTACACGTGTGTACTTTTCACACACGCTGTCGCTGCACAGTTATATGTACCCCCCTTAAGAAATGGACTCGTACGTATCCTTTGCTACCCGATCATGCATTGCAGATCCGCTCCACACGTAGTCACATGCACCGAGCCAACGGGTTCAAGAAGTTAACTGCACTGAAGGCTGCCACACACAGTGGAACACAGAGCATTAGTCTACCTCCCTCCAAGCACTGGAGCAGTGATTCTCACTACGTCATGTGTATTGTGCCCGATAATTCAGAGTAAGCGGATGTTTTCAACCTTTCAACAGAGTTGAGTCATTCAACACCACTCCCTGTGCAGCACATGCAACTCTATTTTTCCTTGAGCATCGTATATCAGCTTGGTCGTCTTTTTTGACGGAGTTCACAAGGAATACCCGCTGCGTAACCGGCCGATGAAGTACGTCTGCAGCGACTGCACCGTCGAGCACGACAGCTGCACAAGTAAAGCTACGCGGAAGTTAAGGGATACAACGAAAACAAGTGGGGATCTGAAGAAAGAAGGAAACTCCAGAACCAACGAAGGTCAGCAGAAACACGCAACCCTCAGTAAAAATCAGACGCTGGCGCCTGTGATGAGTTCTCCTGGGGAAGTGCTGTTCGATATATCGTTTCCATGGGGCCGCTGGTGCAATAAGAATGCAAATGGGATCATATTAGAGGTCACAACAGAAGAAATCAGTAAAAGCACCACCGTCAGCAGCAGCAGTTCCAGTAGGAATGTCACCAACTATTAAATAGCACGCCAGCAGCTGCATATACGCACAAAGCCAAAGCATAAAAAGCAGCGAGGGGATCAGCAACAGGCATGCTGGATCGTCGACTTACAGGTGGCGCCTCCG
>NW_021148456.1:8284-8753 GCF_002837175.3 Physeter macrocephalus
GCCCGTGTCCCCCTGTACCCTCAGCAGGGAAAGTACGACCGTGGCGCTGCCTCGTCAGAGTGATGGTGTGGATGGGGTGGTGGTGATCGGGGATTGCAGAAACAACCTGTACGTGTCCTTGTTAGGCTGTTGTCGGGTGCAGTACCCCGCAGACTAGTACGCTGGCAGATGAGGCAGCGGGACGGCTGTTGATCGCGGCGTCGTGCCCACGAGGATACCAGCTGTGTCGGAAGCCTCTGTATATGTCGAGGTCACGTGCTACGTATCTTCTGCTCATACACGGACGTCCTTCTCTGGGGGACATGCAACAATCGCAGCAGCCAGTGGCGATTGCATAGAAGAGTATTACCCGAAAACCTTGTCGTATACATATGCTTTCCGTCCTTTGTTGATACCGTGACACGGACAACTTGTGTCCGAGGCCGTCGGCAGCCAGCCGCAGGGAGACACACGAAACTGCCGAATTGTG
>NW_021148458.1:0-8751 GCF_002837175.3 Physeter macrocephalus
AAGAGTAGCCCCCGCTCACCGCAACTGGAGAAAGCCCGCGCACAGCAACGAAGGCTCAACACAGCCAAAATATTTAAAAAAAAAAAAAAAAAAAAAAAGGACGGCATGGAGTGATCATGGCCTGTCGAGACCATGGGCTGCCTGAGGGGGTGTGTCCTAGAGCTAGGCCCTCTTGGGCTCGGTCTCCCTGGGGTCTGGAACAGGAGTGGGTGCACCTGAGTGGGTCTCCCCCCTTCCCTCAGGGGGTCCCAACTAAGCCTGGAGATCTGGGTGGGGATGGGGAGAGCCCCCAGACTGAGAGAGTCTGGGGTGTCCCGGAGGCCAGAGCTGGCTTCTAGGTACCTAACAAGCCACCACCCTCCCAGAGTGGCCCTGTCAGCTGGGCCCCCTGAGGGGGGGTGCCCAGGCCAAGGTACCAACCTGGGGAGCCCAGGCCTGCCGTGCCCACAGTGGGGCCAGAGCTGGCGGCGCTTCACCAGCATGGCCAGCAGCAGCAACACGAGGATCTGAAAGGAGAGCACAGAGGAGGGCTCGGGTGCCCAGGCCTTCCCTGAGGGGCTGAGTCAGAGCACTCGATCCCAGGACCCCCTACCCCACAGCGCACACTCCTGCAGCAACTGGGGACTGGCTAGGAGGTGACAGAACTTTGAAAGGTTGGTCTGCATCCTGGTTTGGGTCCCCACCCTGGGAGAACTCCCGGTACCCACTCCCATATTTGGGCCCCCCGAGTATCCCTTCACCAGCGCCAGCAAAGAACACACATCCCCCTGTTCAGGCTGGCGGTAGGCGGCAAGCCAGTTGGGACTCACCGACAGCACGACCAGGCAGGCGTGGTAGAGGCCAGGTGGCACGCTGGGGTGGCAGGAGGGCACCAGCCTGCAGAGCGAGTGAAGGCTGGGTCAGGCCGAGGTAGGGAAACCCCAGGTGTGCAGCCCAGTCTGGGGTTCCAGGCTGTCTATACTGGGGCTCCACCTACCACCTCCCTTGACCCTCTGATCTCTCCTAGACAGTTCACCTTCTCAGGGCCGTTCCGGGCCTCTCATGACCCTGTAGTGTGCCGGTCCCATGCCCAGCTCTGAGGTTACAGGGCTGAAGGAGACAGGGGGCTCCCAGGGGAAGACATGGGAGAAACAGAATGGGCCAGCTTGGCCTTTCTATCCATCAAGGCCCACTTCATTCCTCCCTCCTCCAGGAAGCCTCCCTGACTGCTCCAGGCCTCAGATCTCTCCTCAAAACTGTGGCTGAGCATACTGCCTGGGTCCGGCAATCAGCAATTGGTACTATAATTTGTCCTTTACTCACTGGAATCCAAGTTTGGTCTATGTCTCTGACTGGAATGATCTACCTTGGTCTTCCAGGATTTATGTCTCTTCTTTACCTGTTTTATTAAGGGCTGAGTCACGTGGCAGAGAAAGGTATCAGGTAGGAGCCCTGAGCTCAGGGCTGGACGTGAACCTGGGAGAGCTGATAGGACTGGGTTCCTGAGGGAGGGGTAGACCTCTGGGTTTGCCCAGTTGGAGCCTGGGAGCACCAGAAGGAGGTAAGCAGTGTGGGCAAGGCCACCAAGTTCTGGTGGGTGAGGCTTCAGAGGAAGCCCTGCAGCTGGGCCCTCCCTGCCGCAGGCAGGGCTCACCCACCCAGCTGGGCTCCTTCCTGCTGTGTGGAAAAGAGGGATCCCAAGGGTGAGCCTGAGTACTCTGTGCTGGAACAGCCCTACCTCCCTGAACTTGGAAATCCCAGAGAGTGAGAAGCAGGAAAGAACCCGGTCACATGGGTTTGTCCTTGGCGTGGAGGGATAGAAGAAGTCTGTTCTGTGCAATTTCTTGGCCAGGGCAGAGCCAGCCTCTTCCCAAAGCAGTAGAGTAGGTGTCATGTAGGGGATCAGGTTCCTGCTGTCTGAGCTCAGGCCTCACACTCCCCACTTGCAACTCTGAGGCATTTTACTCAAGTATGTGGGGTGGGGTTTGGGTGAGGCAGGGCCCCTCACCAGCCCCAAGAGTTCAGAACCACCACTCCAGTCCCTCTCAGCCTGCATCTCGTCACCTGACAAAGTCCTACTCAATCCTGCGCCCCCCACCAGGCCCAGCCAGGGCAGGGGCTCCGCAAACTGTCCCTGGAGCAGCCTGACCATTTCCCACTCACCCCAGACCAGGAGCCACCCTCACCTCCATGGACCCCCTCCAGGGCCCTGTCTGGGGGCATCTCTGGCCCTTTCTGTACCACCCAGGGCCCCCCATCTACCCTTTACTTAGCTCAGTTTGGCTGAGGCTCATGGACCCTCAAATGTTTGAGGTCTGAGCGACAGAAATTTGGCTGAGCAAATGTTTGGCTGACAGCTCGTGGACCCATGTTTTGTGCCGTGGGACAGGCAGGATGGCACAGACACAGAGAACGCTATGCCAGGGAGGGTGGGAGCTTGATCCTTGAGGGGGCACAAGCAGATGCTAAAGGATGCAGAAAAGGGAGAGAAATTTGGGGCAAGGCCTCAGAGGGGGTGGTATTTGAGTTTGAAAGATGGTGGCATCTCTTTAGGCAAATAAGGGGCAAGGGAGCTCCATGTAGAGGAAAGAGTGACAGGCAGTAGACAGCGTGGCTGGGGCCAGGCAAGATTTTCAGCTTGATTACAGTGCAGAGAGCCGGTAACAGCACGCATGGGAGGCACTAGGGAGCCACTGAGGGCGTTTGAGCAGGACAGTGTTCTGGATTTTAGGAGATTTCTGTAGCTAGATTTGAATAACAACAACAACAGTAACTAGTATTTACTAAGCATTGAGTAAGTGCCAGGCACCTTCTACGTATTAACTCAGTCAATTACCTAAGAGGTGGGTGCTATTAGTATCCCCCTTGCTCAGATAAGGAGAACAAAGCTCAGAGAGGCTAGGTATCTTGCCCAAACCACACAGCTAGTAAAGCACCAGAGCCAGAATTCGAACTGAGGTAGTCTGACTTCAGCAGCCGCATGTGACCAGGATGTGAGAGGCAAGGAGTACGTGGAGGAAGATATTAAGTTGAACCATATGAAACTGCCATTTCTTTCCATCAAAAACAGTTGAATATCAGCATTTTCAAGTGGTTCAGCATAAATAGTCACGGGGGAGCAGAAATGTCAGGCAGTGTCTCAGAGGTATTTAGGTGGAAGACTTTACATGCCTTAATGTAGAGGAGCAGAGAGAAGGGGAGTTTCTGGGATGACTGCAGGGTTCGGGGCCTTATTCCAAGACGAAGAGTGAGGACAGAGTCAAATGGAACCCAAGGAAGCTGAGGCTTGGTCTTGGGCAATTCAGAGGTGGTGATGGGCACTCAGGGACAGAGGCCGGACTGCAGTATGGTGAGGACACTGAGACAGAGAAGAAGCAAGGCAACTGTTTCTAGAAGTTTGGCTCTGAGTGAGAGGTTGCAAAAGGCCCCATCCAGAGGGGAGGGCAGAACACATCTCTGTGGGTGAGAGGGAAAGGATGACTGTCTGGGGCGGGGGTCTGTGGGCCTGTAGTCCCCGGGGGGGCCTGGAGCCCTGCTGCCTGACCCTCTCCCTGCTCCCACAGCAGAAGAGCCTGCAGATCACCCTGGCGTTGACCTCTCTTGGTGGGAGGGCAGGCCATGAAGGAAGCCTCCCAATTCCGCCTTCCAGGCAGCCCTTTGAAGTGGTGGGGAGGTGACTGACATCCTGGACAGCTGCCACAGATGTATTTGTATCCCCAGGCTCTGGCTGGGAAACTCGGTATTGATGATATGGATGGATGACACACGAGCACATGGCAAGTAGGGCCCATAACCTGACCAGAGGAGCCTCTGGGGGTAGGAAAGAGCCAGCTCGGCTTATACACATCAATCCTATGTCCGCAGAAGACCCCAGACAGTGCATCCCATCGCCATCAGACTCACCCGCGCCCCCAACCTCTCCAACCAGGTCCTGGCGCCAAGGGGGCACTTGGATAAATGTGACCAGGAGATTGAGTCCATCCCAGACACTGTCACCAGTGCCCACAACCTCGACACCAGCCTGCTGGGGCACGCTGAGGCACGGGGGGCACCACTGTCCAGAACTCCTCAAAGCTTTGGTGCACCACCTCGCCGGGGTGTCTGACTCACACAGAGAGAAGTGAGTCCAAGTCTGCCTCCTTGGGATTCCCCTGGGATCCCAGCTTCCCACTCCCACCTTCGGCAGGAAGTTCGACTTGTTTTGGCCAAGTAAGTAGATTCAAACAAAGCTCTTCATTCTTACCTGCAGTGGGAGAAGGGAGCTACAAATTCTAGATGACACCCACCTTAGGGGTAGTACTCCTCATTACCTAGTCCCTGCCATGCACCCAACTTTATTCTAAGGCCATATCTAAATACCTGAGCCACAGAGCTGGCTGCAGGCACCTGGCCCCAGCCAATGCCTGGGCCCTGAAGTGGCTAAGGACACAGCTTCAAATTAGGGCCTTAACTCAGGTCAGATTCTGTGTCCTCTTGGGGCTCCTGGGCCCCTCTCCATTCTGCTGCTTCTCCCACCTCACACATACACAGCAGGAACCGGGGGAGCCCTGGGCTTTCGAGGTCAGCCAGGGAAGGGGAAGAGGGCACACTTTTGCTGACAGTAGGGCTGCTTTCCAGGTGGTCAGAACCCCGAGTCCTCCAAACAACATCTCCTTCCCCCAGGCCTGGGTGGGGCCTCCATCCCTGCCGGGTGACCCCAGCCTGGCCAGGCCACAGCCCTGGCCCCTGGGGAGGCACACAAGCATTTTTCCCTTCTCCGGTTTTGGTTGTTGATGGAGAACAGATGTGCACACAACTGGCTCGGCCACCCCCAGCCTCACCTTTCTAGTTCCCCAAACCTTCAGACAGAGAAGGGAGGTGGGGGATGGGGCCGGGGCCAGGGACAACAAGGGGAGAACTGGGCTCTGGGGCCCACGCAGGCAAGGCGTCCTTGGCAGCATGGGGGCACGAGGAGGCCCAGCTCCTGCGCCAGGGTACCCAGACTGAACGAAGATAGAGGGGATCTGGGCAGAGGCGGCTGTGGGTCGAGTCCTCAGGCCACACTGGGCTGGGCTGAGCCCGCCTCCCTCCCCTGGGCTGGCCCGAGCACTCCTGCTGAAGAGAACAGGGCCTCCTCATCTTCACGGAGCCTCAGACCAGCCAAAGCCAACTGGGGCGGCATGTTTCCTCAGACCTCCCCCTGCCCCAGGCCTGCCCAGAGAACCTGACGCTTGCTAACAGCACACCCCAGATGGTCACCACAGGGGCCAGTAACACCTTGAAGGCAGGCCCGATTCCCTCAACCACTCACCCAGGACTCTCCACCCTGGTTACAGGCCAGAGTCACCCAGGGAGCCACCGCAGCCCAGCTGGATCTGAGTTTGCAAGGATGGGGCCCAGGAATCTATTTTTAAAACACACCACAGGGAATTCCCTGGCGGTCCAGTGGTTAGGACTCAGCGCTCTCACTGCCGGGGCCGGGGTTCGATCCCTGGTCAGGGAACTAAGATCCCACAAGCCACATGGCACAGCCCCCCAAAAATAAAATAAAATACAGTCAAAAAAACAAACACACCACACAGGTGCTTTTTAGGTGACTAGCCTGGCCCAGGTCCTCCACCTCAAGTTTCTTAACACCAGCGCAAGGGCTGTTCTCACCTAACAGGCGAGGAGACTGAAGCCCAGAGAGGCTGTGACTTGCCAAGGGTTCACACAGCAAATGAGCGGCAGAGCCCCTCTTAGCAGCCCTTGCTCAGGGTCTTCCCCACGCCCCCCACCAGTAACCTCTGCCACACCCCACGTACTGGCCGACAGGGCCAGGGGTTCCGACTCACCCTTCCGGCTCGAGCTCCTGGCCACCCTGGGGCTCGTCGATGTACCAGCTGCCGTAGGAGTCCTCGTCGTCTGTGGCCCCGGAGGAGGTCTGGTTCCCTGCTGCCTGGGTCGACATTCTCTGGCCCTTTTCCTCTGACCCCCAAACCAGAGGGAAAAAGCCACTACAGATGTGAAAAGAGGCTTGGGGTGGGGGGGAGTGGGGGTGGGGAAAGAAAACCCAAACAAAGAAACGTTTCTCTTTAATCCTAAACGTTACTTTCTTGCTTTTAGCTCTCTGGGAAAAGCCCTCCTGGGAGTGAGGGCCTGGGCCGGCTGGCACAGGAGAAGGGGAAGGGCTTCTCCTGTCCGCTCTTGTCCCTTCCCACCCAGTCTCACGAGGTCCTGCAGGAGGTAGTTATCCCTTGGGGATGGTGCCCCCTCAGGGTCCTTGGGCTTTTGCTGGAGCACCCGTCTGTCTGTCTCTCTTTATGACTGGCCACCGGTAGGTTTTGACTCAAAGCACCATTTTCAAAGAAGTTTTGTCCAATCCAAGCTGCCCACAGAGAGCACCCCCTTCCTTCCCCCTCCTCAAGCCCACCCAGATGGACCCACAGACACACACTCAAGGAAGGACCAGGGAGGAAGGAGCTGGGGAGATGAAAGGGTGGGCGGGCAGCGGGCGGGCTCAGCACAGTCTGCCGGCCCCTCCCAGCTGGGCTCCCAGCCCCTTCCGCTCTCAGGGGTCCAGCCCAATCCCCCCTCTTTGTTCGGGCTCCCTCGAGACCATCCCCCAGCCTCAGCCTGCCCCTCGCTGGCCCCCTTGGGCCTCAGTGATGGGAACACACCGTGGTCCTCACAAGACCCCCTTCCGGAGGCGGAGGTCCTGCTCCATGGGCGGCCTTAGCCTGGGAGGAGTGCGGCCAGGAGGGCCGGCACCTGACTGCACGCACATACCTGCCTTCAGCGCCTGCCCCAAATCTCCCACACATCTGCAGGGCCCTACAGACAAGTCAGGCATTCCAGCAACCCAGGGAGACTGCTGGGCCAGGGCCAGAAGGAGGGGAGGGAGCCTGTCCATTCCTTCTCCTGGAGGAACATGTGTCTCGCTGGTAAAATCTTTTTGTTTCTCCAACTTGATTTCACAGGGAGATAACTCACCCCCACAAGGCAGAAATTAGTCCTTTAAACACGAACCAGACCCACGAGTAGGCAAGAACCCTGCCTGCCTCCTGTTCCTGTTCCTCCCGGAGTGTGGGGTGAGAGTGAGGGTGTGGAAGGCAGGGCCTGGGCAGGAGATGGAGGTTCCTCTCCCCCTCCTGGCCCCCAACCGGGGGTGGAGGTATGGCAAGATGCAGACAAGGCAGAGAGCAGTTCTCAGGCCCCCTATCCCTAGATGGGAGTCAGGCCCCCTGAAACTTTGAGGGTCCCTGCCCTTCCAATACCCCACAGGGTGCCTGGGCCATGGCCCTACCCAGCTAAGGCATTCATTCAACAAGCTTTTCAAAAGGACGTTCATCCATTTATTATTTTAACATAAATTCATCGAACACCTACTAAGTGCCAGCACTGTTTGGGGTCCTGGGACAGGACAGTCTACAGTTCAGGGGGACACAGCCAAGTAGGTAAATGACCTCAAATCTGAGGGTTACAAAGGGAAGGCAGAGAGTGCCCTGATGTATATCACAGGAAACTGAATTTGGTCTGAAAGAATGCGGGGCGGGGGTGGTGCCGTGTGTGTCTTGAAGAAAGAAACCTTTCAGTGGAGATCTGAGGGCAGGGAAAAGTCAGCTGCGCAGAGGGTGGAGTTGGTGGGTGGGGTGGGTAGTGGAGGGAAGTGTGTTTCTGATAGAGGGAACAGCATGAGGAATGCTCAGAAGGGACAGAGCTTGAAATCCTAAAAGCTCCCCATCCAAATTCTGTAGCCAGGCTCACAAGGCCTTCCAGAATTAGGGCCTGAGGGCTCTGTTGGCTTTGGTTCCTCCCCCTCCTTCCCAAATGACCCCTCTTCCAGGAAGAGGGCTCTGGCCTCCCCTCTGCCACCCCACAGAGATGTCAGCATCTGCTGACTCAGAGCTGAACCTGAACTTTGTTTGATGCGATGCAGGAGCCCGCACTGCCCATCTGATCCCAGGGATCAGGCCTGGCTATGATCTCCTGAGGGCAGAGTTCTACCTCTTCTCCTCCTCCTCCTGCCTCCTTCCCCTGATGCACAGTACCCAGCACTGGGGCCACAGGGACTTTCTAAACTGGGTTTGGCAAAGCCATTGCTTGTTCTGGTGACCATCGCTCCTCCATGGGCCTGTCCCGTGCAGGCTGCTGTTTCTCCAGCCAGGTTTCCAGAGCCCTCTGCTCCAACACCAGAGCCCTGCATTCCCTTCACTGTTCAGGAGTCCTAGACCCATAGCTTAGGGAGCAACTCACTATCTGATTTTCAATCCCCCTCATGATTCCTCCAACAGTTGGAGCCCAGTCCGTGCCGGGGAGCTCACTCCCTCTGCAAGGTAGAGAAGTTCATAGCTGGATAAATCCCTGTCCGAAACTGCTTTCTACCCTGCAAGGAGCCTGAGTCTGCCTCCTCAGTCTGGTCTGTTCACTCCCTCATTTATTCCACAGATGTTGACTGCATGCCGATTATGTGCCAGGCAAGGTTCTCCACGCTGAGAATATAGCAGCGAGCAAGACAGATAAAGTCCTGTGCCCCAGGGAACCTCATGTGTAGTGGGGGGCAGGGGGGGACAAAACATGTGTCGTGTGCAGACCCCTGAACGAAGGGGGGCGGTACCCAAATGGGCGCTGAGGAAAGACATTCAGGCTGCCTGGAGGAGACTCCATCAGCCTCAGGGGCTACAGCGAGGCCGGCAGGGAGGGGCCCAAGCTAAGTTCAGGCACAGTCCCTTCCCCACTGCACTATTCCCCGACCCAAACCCTGCTCTGCCCCCAAAGAGACCTCAAGTGGAGACAGCGCCTGCCCCCGCCCCG
>NW_021148459.1:0-4240 GCF_002837175.3 Physeter macrocephalus
CCACAACAATCAGACAAGAAAGAGAAAAAAACCTAAACAAATTGGAAGGGAAGAGGTAAAGTTGTCATTATATGCAGATGACATGATAATATATATAAAGGAAATCCTAAAAATACCACACAAAAACTACTAGAACTGATAAACAAATTCAGCAAAGTGGCAGGATACAAGATTAACATACATAAATTGGTTGCATTTCTTGTTTTTTTTTTTTTGTTAATTTATTTTGGCCGCATTGGGTCTTCATTGCTGTGCACGGGCTTTTGCTAGTTGTGGCCATTGGGGGCTAGTCTTCATTGTGGTGCACAGGCTTCTCATTGCACTGGCTTCTCTTGTTGCAGAGCATGGGCTCTAGGCACGCAGGCGTAAGTAGTTGTGAAACACGGGCTCAGTATTTGTGGCTCACGGGCTCTAGTGTGCAGGCTAAGTAGCTGTGGCACACAGGTTTAGTTTCTCCACAGCATGTGAGATCTTCCTGCACCAGGGCTCAAACACATGTCCCCTGTATTTGCAGGCAGATTCTCAACCATGGAGAAACCAGGGAAGTCCCTGGTTGCATTTCTTTACACTAACAATGAAATATCAGAAAGGAAATGTAAACAAGCAATCCTTTTTTTAAATGGCATCAACAAAATAAAAGACTTAGGAATAAAACTCATCAAGGAGGTGAAAGATTTATATGCTGAGAACTACAAAACACTAGTAAAGGAAACTGAAGATGATTCAAAGAAATGGAAAGACATCCCACGCTCTTGGATGGGAAGAATTAATACTGTTAAAATGGTTATACTACCCAAAGCAATCTACAGATTTAATGGGATCCCTATCAAATTACCCATGACATTTCACCCAGAACTAGAATAAATAATCCTAAAATATATCTGGAACCATAAAAAGTCAGAACTGTCAACACAATCCTGAGGAAAAAGAACAAAGCAGGAGGCATAACCCTCCTAAATTTCAGACAATACTACAAAGTTAAAGTAATCAAAACCGCATGGTATTGGCACAGAAAGAGATACATGGATCAATGGAATGGAATAGAGAGCCCAGAAATAAACCCACACACCTATGGTCAATTAACCTTCAACAAAGGAGGCAAGAATATACAATGGAGAAAAGATAGTCTCTTCAGCAAGTGATGTTTTGAAAGTTGGACAGCCATATGCAAATCAGTGAAGTCAGAACATACCCTCACAGCATACACAAAAATCAACTCCAAATGGCTTATCTACTTAAATAGAAGATAAGACACCTTAAAACTTCTAGAAGAGAACATAAGCAAAACATTCTCTGACATAAATCATACCACAGTTTTCCTAGGTAGTTCTCCCTAGGCAGGAGAAATACAGTAAGTCACCTACATACGAACTTTCAAGTTGAAAACTTTCAAAGATGCAAACGTCCATTCGCATGTCCAATCATGTAAGTTAGTTCATGTGTCTGGCATACACTGTCACGTGCATGCATCCTCTATAAGTGGTTGTGCTTTTGTGTACTTTACAGTACTGTATAGAGTACAGTAGTACAGTACCTTTATTTCAAGCCCAAGATGTCTGGAGGCAAGCGTAAAAGCAGCAGTGATGTAGCTGGTATTGTTAAGAAGCACCAAGAGATAATGATGGAAACAAAAGTGAAAGTAATTGAGAGTGGATCGAGGCAAAAAGATGTTAGACCTCGCTCATTCTTATAACATGAATCATTCAATCATTGGCACGAATCTGAAGAACAAGGACAAGATCATGGAATGTGTGAAGTCTGCTGTGCCAACGATGTTGACAAAATATCGAAGAAGCATAGAAAACTGATGGAGGAGATGGAGAAACTTCTCAGTGTGCAGATGCAGGAACAACATCAGCGCTGAGTCCTGCTCAGCTTCATGCTGATTCAAGAGAAAGTTAAAGGCCTTTGTGAAGACTTGAAGAAGAAACACGGCAAAGAATCAGAGGGCACATCTTTTAATGCCAGCCATGGCTGGTTTCATCGGTTCAAGGCTAGAGCCAAACTTCACAATGTAAAAGTAAGTGGAGAGGCAGCAAGTGCATATAGGGTAGCTGTCCAGGAACTTCCGGAAACACTTTAAGAAATTATTGATTTTGGTGTGTATTTACCCAACCAGGTTTTTAATGTGGATGAGACACAACTGTACTGGAAGATGCCAGACCAAAATTACATCAGTAAGGAGGAAAAGTTGGTGCCGGGCTGTAAAACAGCAAAGGATAAGCTAACTGTTGTTTTTAGAGTGACTTTCAAGAAATATTATTTATGTCACACTTTTTGTCAGGCAGTAAAGGTAAGTGACAAATCAGGAACAACCTAGGGACAACTTTGGAAGGACTATAACATCTACAAGACCATAAAAAATACCGACTTTGCACGGTGTGTGGGTATGGTGGGCACCATGGATGGGGTTTGGAAGAACCTTCGCTCACAGTTTGTTCATGATTTTTGTGGATTTGAGAAAGTCGATCAGAAGTCCGAAGAGGTCTTCAGCAACGTAGTGACCCACAGCGAGAAGCTGCAGCTAGATCTGCAAGAGGACGATTTCATTGAACTCCTTGCTGTACAACATGAGGAGCTTACTGATGGAATTGGAGGCCCAGAGAAAGGATGAAGAGGGACAGGAGGAAGAAGAGGTAACTGAAGAACTGAACAGATTCACGACACAGAAAATGGCAACGGAATCTTCTTTATTTGAGGAAGCACTGTTAGTTTTTGAGGCACAGGACCCGAACCTAGAATGGTACCCAAAGGTGGCAGCCATTCAGAATGCTATCCAGTGCTACCTTGTCACCTATGATGTGACAAAAGGAACTACTACCCAGACATCAATGGATCATTTTTTCAAGAGGGTAGATAGAATTAAATCCAGCAAGGAACCAGAACCTGTGCCATCAACGTCAGGCATGAGTGAAATGGCAGCTTTCCCTCTTTCTCCTACTGCTGATAATCCTTCACTTCTACCTTCTCCCACCTCCTCTGCCTCCTCCAGTCAGTAACTCTTCTCGCCTCTTCCCTCCATGCCAGCCCGAGTATCCCAGCCGTCGTACTGTATTACTGTACTTTTCAACTCACTGTACTATCAGATTAAAAATGTTTTCTTTATTTTTGTGTTTGTTTTTTATGTATTGTTTGCATGGAAAGTATTATAAACATATTACGGTACAATACCATATAGCTGACTGTGTAAGTTGGGTCCCTAGGCTAACTTTGTGGGACTTACAAAAAATTGGACTTACAAACGCACTCTTGGAACAGAACTTGTTCATATGTAGGGGACTTACTGTAAAAGCAAAAAAGAGACAAAAACAAATCAAACTTATAAGCTGTTGCACAGCAAAGGGAACCATAATCAAAATGAAAATACACCCTATGGACTGGGAGAAAATATTAGCAAATGATGAGACTGACAAGGGCTTAATTTCCAAACTATACAAACAGCTCATACAACTCAATAACAAATAACTCAATGGAAAAATGGGTAGAAGACCTAAATAAACATTTCTCCAAAGAAGACATAAGTATAGCCAATAGGCACATGAAAGGATGCTCATCATCACTAATGATTAGAGAAATGTAAATCCAAATTACAATGAGGTATCACTTCACACTGATCAGAATGGCCATCATTAAAAAAAATCTACAATTAACAAATGCTGGAGGGGGTATGGAGAAAAAGGAACCCTTCTAGACTGTTGGTGGCCATGTAAGTAGGTGCACCCACTATGGAAAATGGTATGGAGGTTCCTCAAAAATACTATAAGGAGAGTTGCCATATGATCTAGCAATCCCACTTGTGGACATATATCCAGACAAAACTATAATTCAAAAAGATACATGAAACCCTATGTTCATAGCAGCACTATTTATAATAGCCAAGACTTGGAAACAACCTAAATGTTCATTGAAAAATGAATGTATAAAGAAGGTGTGGTATACGTATACAATAGATATTACTCAGACATAAAAAAGAATGAAATAATGGCATTTGCAGCAACATGGATGGACCTAGAGATAATTGTACTAAGTGAAGTAAGTCAGAAAGAGAAAGACAAATAGCATATAATATCACTTATATGTGGAATCGAAAACAGGACACAAATGAACATGTCAGCGAAACAGAAACAAACACAAAGATACAGAAAACAGAGTTGTGGTTGCCGAGGAGACAGCGAAGGAAAGATTGGGATTTTTGGAATAGCAGAAGCAAACTATTCTACATAGGATGGACAAACCACAA
>NW_021148459.1:8529-8749 GCF_002837175.3 Physeter macrocephalus
TATCCAGGTTGATGAAGAACATAAAGAAAGACCAGGACTGAGAATTAGGAGGGCAATATAAGACAGCAGAGAGTAAAAGACAGTGTGAGAGAAGATCTTGCAGTTACGAGTTCATGGAAATATGATCATGCTAAAACCACTAAACACCTCACTTTGAACAATACGGTAAAAGTGCTGGCAAGAAACATAACACTTACCCATCTCTGGGAAATAGAGTATG
>NW_021148461.1:0-857 GCF_002837175.3 Physeter macrocephalus
CCCCACTATTATTGTGTTACTGTCAGTTTCCTCTTAGCATTTCCTTTATGCATTGAGGTGCTCCTATGTTGGGTGCATATATATTTATAATTATTATATCTTCTTGAATTGATCCCTTGATCATTATGTAATGTCCTTCTTTGTCTCTTGTAACATTCTGTATTTTAAAGTCTATTTTTCTGATATGAGTATTGCTACTACAGCTTTCTTTTGATTTCCATTTGCATGGTATATCTTTTTGCATCCCCTCACTTTCAGTCTGTATGTGTCCCTAGGTCTGAAATGGGTCTCTTGTAGACAGCATATATATGGGTCTTGTTTTTGTAGTTTCTGCTGAGAAATCAGCTGTTAACCTTATGGGAGTTCCCTTGTATGTTATTTGTCTTTTTTCCCTTTTTGCTTTTAATAATTTTTGTCTTTAATTTTTGTCAGTTTGATTACTATGTGTCTGGGTGTGTTTCTCCTTGGGTTTATCCTGCCTGGGACTCTCTGTTTTTCCTGGTCTTGGGTGGCTGTTTCCTTTCCCATGTTAAGGAAGTTTTCAACTATAATCTCTTCAAATATTTTCTCAGGTCCTTTCTTTCTCTCTTCTCCTTCTGGGACCCCTATAATGCGAATGTTGGTGTGTTTAATGTCCCAGAGGTCTCTTAGGCTGTCTTCATTTCTTTTCATTCTTTTTTCTTTTTCTGTTCCACAGCAGTGAATTCCACCATTCTGTCTTCCAGGTCACTTATCCGTTCTTCTGCCTTAGTTATTCTGTTATTGATTCCTTCGAGTGTATTTTTCATTTCAGTTATTGTATTGTTCATCTCTGGTTGTTTGTTCTTTAATTCTTCTAGGTATTTGTTCTTTAATTC
>NW_021148461.1:8190-8740 GCF_002837175.3 Physeter macrocephalus
CAGTTTTCTTGCATCTTCTTGATCTTTGCTTCCATTCTTTTTCTGAGATCCTGGATCATCTTCACTATCATTCTGAATCCTTCTTCTGGAAGGTTGCTTAACTCCACTTCATTTAATTGTTTTTCTGGGGTTTTATCTTGTTCCTTCATCTGGTACATAGCCCTCTGCATTTTCATTTTGTCTATCTTTTTGTGAATGTGGTTTTCATTCCACAGGCTGCAGGATTGTAGTTCTTCTTGCTTCTGCTGTCTGCCCTCTGGTAGATGAGGCTATCTAAGAGGCTTGTGCGTGCTTCCTGATGGGAGGGACCGGTGGTGGGTAGAGCTTGGTGTTGCACTGGTGGGCAGAGCTCAGTAAAACTTTAATCTGCTTGTCTGCTGATGGGTGAGGCAGAGTTCCCTCCCTGTTGGTTGTTTGGCCTGAGGCACCTGAACACTGGAGGCCACGGGCTCTTTGGTGGGGCTATTGGCAGACTCTGGGAGGGTTTGGGGAGGGCTCACACCAAGGAGTACTTTCCAGAACTTCTGCTGCCAGTGTCCTTGTCCCCATG
>NW_021148462.1:0-724 GCF_002837175.3 Physeter macrocephalus
AATCAGACGTGATATACACTCCCGCACCTTATGATTGTTGTACGCCAGGGGAGGATTTAGTGATATTCCAATGTCTATCCACAGAATACATACTTATCCCTACGGTGACTTGTTAACACAGTCGATATAAGGGTACGCTGGCAATAAGAGGACCGATAATATTGGGAACTAATATTTTCAGATTTTACCAGCACCTCGATGTCGGCACATTACTCGCTTCTTGTTCTATAATAACCAGTTAAGAACGACAGTACACCGCAAAATGGAATCCCTGGGCTGAATTAAGAACACCGTGAGACAATTTGCTCCGTGTCTGCCGAAAAAGGACGTGCCGGCTTTGGATGAAAAGTACTGTCTTACGCGGATAACACGATATATCTGAATCGATTTGTAACTCCACTCCACGTCGCACCAGAATGTTATGTTCTATTACATTATGACACACGAAAAGTGATACGTAGTAAAACAGTTGGTCTGTTAGTGTTTATAACATCACTAATCACGTAATGATATTGAAACTACAAACATATGGGCGAGAGAAGATAATTCAATATGTTACTCACTTCCCGGAAATCATAGGAGCTGTCTCCGACTGCATTTATGAAACGTGACCAATAATAGTTCACCTAGCCCACACGAACCGCTTACTTGGGAATCTCAACCCTACTGTGAGGAAATGTTATGTGCCTCAATAACAAGGATACGTTAAAAAGGTTTTTTTTTT
>NW_021148462.1:6166-8740 GCF_002837175.3 Physeter macrocephalus
CCCGGTCCTCCGTCGCGCCTCACCCACAAGCATTGCATACTCGCGGGAGGACTGACTAGGCTTCGCAACACCGGAGGCAAGTGACCGTGGTTTTGTACTTGCGCCATTGTAAGCGGCGATACCAGTACATGTTTGGAAGTTGTCGACGCACACAGCGTCCCAGATGCATAGACGATATGATATTGCTGTACTGCCTTGTGCGGCGATAGCTAATTGACCCAGAACACAGTGGAGAACTGAAGTACATTCTCTTGTGTGTGTTGCAACAACCACGAAGGCTACTGTATCCACTGTAACAAAGTACTACTTCTTGAGCGGTACCTTGCCTGTATCGGAAGAGTTCTTCTGTCGCCTACGCTACTACTACTTCACATGAAAATCTACCCACTAGGAAGCGCTTCACCCTTGTTTACTTCTCATCGTTCTCACGTAGGCGAATGCGTAGGCGTCACATTCGTTTTCAGAAGAATAGCCCCTCCTCTACTAGTGTCGACTGTAAACCAGCATTACTACTAGAATGGCTGAAGAGTGTATCTTGGTTTGTAATCGGTACACACACCCGCAGAGGTACGCGTCTGTGGTCAGTTCTGTAGAAAGAAAACTTCGAGGCTTTCACCCCATATATGCGCGCATCGTAAACTAGTCCTGTTACGCTGTCTTCCTCTCGTGAACAGGACTATCGTGTGGTCGGATGCATAATCGTTCGACTAGTTTATACAGCAGTTCCTGCGTGGTCTGAATCCTTTCTTTGGATCCATACGCGCCCGTGGACAAACCTACGCGTACAAAACAGTCACGTATCGTTAAAGCTCGCTGTCTGTCGCTGAGAAAAGCAATACGTGCTTGACGTTTTCACCTCTGTTCAGGTACCCGTATGCTGCATGTTCGTCAACACAGACACCGAAACAGCCAGCTTCACCGCTCTTCACTAGTATCCCCGTCGCAACACCGAAACATTTCTTCCTTCTTGAACAACGGCAATACTAACACTTCCAATACTGCGCATACGTGTGAGATGTAACGTCGCACTATTTTCACTACTCTTACTTTCCTTCGAACTCCTCCTCTGATCACTCTTGGTGCACCCTTGACGGGTTGTCTCCGCAGCTGGGAGAAAACACAGACCCACGGAACATTGCTCGTTATTTCTTCTAAAGCCAACCACTGCCAGCCTCAGATGGCATCCACGGTTTGTCTGCTAAGCCGTGGTCGTTTTACGACACCCACGGGACATTCTTAACGCGTGAAGGCGTGAATCATTGTTGCATGAATGCCCCGTCCTCTTTGTAACTTCGTAGGAACACTAGTTTCAGGCGAGTTTTGTAAATGCGTCGAGCCCACTGAATCCCCTGTTTTTACAGTTAGCTTGTACCCTTCCGTTCACATGAGAGACGTCCCTTCTGATCAGCCGGTAAAATTTCGCTGTTAGAAGCACCTCAATTCTTACCGTGGAGAGACGTGATCTACTGTGCACACGCATGAATTGACGGACGTATTTGAGAGTAAACGTCCAGATAAGTTGCTTGTGGTGTTAAAATGAATTCCCTCTTGAAGAGATAACGAAAATACGCTAATATTTGCTACTCGTACAGTGGTAAGTGAAAGGATTGTCGGGCATACTTCTTTAGAACCGTTTTCTAACGCATGCACGGCGCGCGAAAGGAACTCTACTAGCGGTGGCGCCAACATTCGCATGTCCTTGTAGTACCACGTGTATCTGCGTGCGAAGCAATCGAGAAATTTAAGCTGTGGAAGAGGAGAAAAAAGCTTTTGTCTGTGTGTCTCAAGTGCATACCGATAACTTCGGAACCGTGCACCTTCTCACGTAATCTGCGCGCATCACTCCGCCTACCATTCTTGCGTCACAGCATAAAGCATTTTGCGCTGTAGTTCCTGTCCCATTCTCCTCTACGTACACTTACACGTTCCTCGTGGAGTGTTTTCGGCCACGTACTATATAGCAGATGAGGAGACAGGACTCTCTGCCAGCAGAGCCGGCCGGCTTCGTACCGTTCCGATGTCCTTCCGATGTATTAAGAGTCTTCCAATATACGAGCAATCTTGCTTCTGGTGTTGTCTCCCTCCCAAGTTGATGCCTTTGACTGTGACATGCTCGGCAGCGGCAGGAAGAGAGCTGCTACTTCCTTCTTGACAGGTGTGCTGAAAATTTGCGGGCATGCGCAAAGGCAGACTTCTTGATTCGGCCAATTCAAACGTGGTATTTTTGACGCTGCAAGAACCGGGAAGTCGTCGTCACACCCAAGAGTATCGAACTGAGGAAATTATTCGGGGGGAGGGGGCCTCATGACGTATGGTATATTGACATATGCGAGCACTCAAGTACTGTGGGTGGTCCTGCCGCTCCAGCTTTATCTACCGATCTATATTAACAGTTATGCATATCTGAGGAGATTTGATAGCACTGGTGATACAGCAACATTTTTCGCTACTTACATGTCTAGACGCTGTGAAATTCTAGTCAAACGGTAGCTAGAGATATTCGTACATTCATGCGTTGTCAACTTCCTTTGTATCAGCGCCTGTGATGCGGTAACCACCACATCAGTATTCCTG
>NW_021148465.1:0-592 GCF_002837175.3 Physeter macrocephalus
TTTTGCGCGTCTAGTTAGGGAAGGCTTTAATAAATATAATGTATACATGCCAACAGTTGAGCGCTTGTTTGCTCGTAGATCTACCCAAGGCATCGTAAACAGCGCTTGTCTTGGAGAGTCTTTGTTACATGTTGTGTGGATCAATGCAGACGATAATACGTGTAGGCGTGTACGTACATCTGTGTTTACATACGCTTGTGTGTGTATGTACATGCTTCTTTATGAGATATGATAGCATTGGACTGCACTTGTGTATTTAGTGTTCATAAAGACGGAGAACGGGGAGAAGTAGAAAAGTAGAATCACAGCACAGTCCTGTACACATTTCTGCCCCCGCCGCTCAAGTGCAGAAGCGCACACGGAGATTTCCACGTACATCTCTGCGTATGTGTGTGTTGGGAGTGAATACGGAAGTCGGTATACTGCAGCGGAGACTGGAAGAAAACGTGGCTGCATATGTACACTCTGTAGTGATCTGCGTACGTATACGTGTCTGAATACACACTAATAGTTGTTACACTCTTGTTGGTTTATCGTTGCAGGACCACAAAGATAACCGTACTAAACATAATATATATATGTAATGTAGTTG
>NW_021148465.1:8450-8730 GCF_002837175.3 Physeter macrocephalus
AGGGGCTGCAGGCCGTTGGGGGGGAGAGCAGCCCGCGCATCGCGCTTACCAGAGTGCAAGACAGACCATGTAAGAACGCCCTTCTGCAGCTCTTTGCAGTAGCGATCAAAATTGTTGAATTGTCTTATTTTTATGTCTAAATGGGAGATCTCCGAACGAATCTCGTCGTACAAGTCTGCGTCCCTCCACTTCTCAAATTCAAGCAGCGCCAGGACCTTCGCAGCAACACAGCCAGCAGCAGCAGCGATAGCAGGAAGAAAATCTGCGTGAGCTGCAGCAG
>NW_021148466.1:0-568 GCF_002837175.3 Physeter macrocephalus
CTTCTTATCCATTCATCTCTTCATCCACATTTTCCTTCCTTCCCTCTCTTCCCTACTCTCAAAATTCCTCCACTCCACCTCTTCCACCCTCTCTCTTCTCCACTCTCCTCTTCTCACCTCACACCCTCACCTCTCCCGTTGGGTAGTGTGAAAATTGGTGGAGTGGAGGTGTTGGAGGGTGTGTGTTGTGGAGTGTGGTGTTGTGAGGTAAGAGGGTGAGGTGTGGGGGTGGTGGATGGAATGGTGGGTGAATTTTTAATTTAAAAGGGAGGTGGTTTGTGTTGTGATTATTGGGTGTTAGGAGTATAGATGAGAGGAGGAGGTAGAGGGTAGAGAGTTGTGTAAAAGGGGTGAGGATTTATTGTTTGTAGTGTTTTTGGTGAGGGTAGTTAAGTTGTGTGAGTTGAAAGGTTTTTGTAGGTTAGATGAGTGTAATAATTGGTGATGTTGCGGTTGTATGGATTTTGCTTGTTTTTGAAAAAGGGTGAGTAAAAGTTAGGTCTTGATAGTATCTGTTTGGGAGATTTGGGTGTTTTGAATTGTTTTGGGGATTGGGTAGCTGAGGAGA
>NW_021148466.1:7864-8729 GCF_002837175.3 Physeter macrocephalus
AAAAAAAAAAAATATGTGAGTACAATGAACCTCTTGAAATTGTCTTCTGGAAGGTTGCCCTCTTTGGAATTTTTTGGTCGATTTTCAACCCCAGGATTTTTTTTTGGAGGGCAGGTGTCATTTACAGGCCTGCAATGTGTGTGCATATTTAGTGACCATTAGCACTGAGTTTACAGCTGCTGTTGTGGGAAACGGCCACTAGGCGTCAGCATTGCTCCATTCCCACATGTGATTAAGAGGGCAGCAGAGCCCTTCTGGAAGTCCTGTTCTCAGGTTGTAAATTACAATGGAATGTGCCAGGAAAAACCCTCAGAAGATTATGTCACATTACTTCTTGTTCGCTGTTTTAATTTTTTTAATCGGGATAATGATTAGAATATTCTTTGTCCTAGGTGTACACAATCTGGTTCATTTGTACGTTTTATATATATATTCTTGTACAGATCCTCTTCCCATGTGAGTTATTGCAGAGTGTTCCGGTGACCTCCCTTGCTATATGGTCGGTCTGTTTGATATATGTATTTAATATGTATTTGTACACATATGGTAACCCTAATCTCAATTTATCCATTCCCCCACCTTTCATTTCACCTAACCTCACTTTCTTTTCTAACTCTCTCACTCTCTTTCTTCCTCCAAATATCTTCATTTCATTTCACATAACCTCACTTTCTTTTCTAACTCTCTCACTCTCTTTCTTCCTCCAAATATCTTCATTTCTCTCAATTCCTACATAACCCCTCTAACTCATCTCATAACATATCTCTTTTCCTTTCCCACTTACCTCATCTTCTCTCATTCTCTCTACCCTCATTATCCTCCCTCAAACACCACTCTTTCATTCTTTTCCATCCCTAATATTCCA
>NW_021148467.1:0-447 GCF_002837175.3 Physeter macrocephalus
CGAGCAGGAGCCAAGATGACAGCGTGCTGCTGCCTGCGGCATGCGCCAAAGCAGCTGCTGCTGCTGTTGGTTTCCCCCTGTTCCTCCCCACAGACAGCAACGCAGCTGCAGCAGCAACGCAGACAAGAGAGAGAGGCGCCGCCGCACCCGTCGCCTGATCCTTCTGTTTTTCACAGAGAAATCCCCACTTTTGAAGGTGGTGGGGAGAGGGGAGGACAGGCGCCTCAAGGAAACTGGGGGGGACGTATGTAAAAAGCAGAAATAAAAAAAACAGAGGAATGCGGAGAGCGCGCAGCAGCCTGTGGGCAGACCCCACACATGCAGCAGCGCGACACCCCAGTAGCAGGAGCAGCACAATACTCCGAGTTTGCGCCGCCCGTGCAGCATGCAGACACCCACTGTGCATGCGACAGAGGAGAAGAAAAGAAAAAATAAACCTTCTTTATC
>NW_021148467.1:6175-8729 GCF_002837175.3 Physeter macrocephalus
TGAACGCCACAAACTGTCGTTGCACACGTATACTGAAGCCCTGTGAATGCCCCGCTCCCTTGGTACACACAAAAGGAGTTCGGCACGTGTACTGTCACGTACATTTTCATCCCGACATAGTAAAATTTTCATCCTCGTGTGGCCGGACGTTGTACACATATGTTGAGTTGCATACCGTACATAGTAATGTAGGTACTATGCATTCCGTGGGAATTTCCACAGCCCAGAAAATCTGGAAGCACAAGCTTATCCGATGTGCCGACAAATAGTTCCACGAGTACGTGCGTCGTCGTTTGACTTGTGTAAACGCTAGGAGAGTTGGGATTTCACCAACACGTGTGTCGCTGCGACGTAAGTTTTACATCACCAGAGCAATGAACTGGGCTCTGCACCACTAGGGCAATCAATTTTGCGGCTTGTACGTCGCACACGTAAGATTCAGAGAATGAAAGGACTCGATTTTTCTATGTCTTCATATATATATGTCTCAATTGCGTGCACCAGTTGTGCGTCAAGATTAAACAACTTAGGCCTAGGCGACACGAATTAATAAAGACAAAAGCAGACAACTTCGACACATAGAGGAGAACCATTGTAGGCAGACCTGCACGTTAAGTCACACTTGTGCGTAACGCATACATTACTTCTGCCCGCCATTCCCAAGTAATTTTTAGCAGCTCTACCTGGCCGCCTGTGGTATATGGAATAGAAATTCTTGAGTCAGTACAAGAGTGTGAACTCTCCGGCATGATGACTGTAGGTGATTTTGCGTGTACGCTGGTGTATTGAAAACGAGATTCTATTCTGTGTAGTCCACGAAACGCAGTCCTGTGTGTGGGCGAGTAGTAAGTAAATATGCGTACCAATATAAGGGCGATAATTTGGGTCCATGTTTCAGGCCGAATTAAGTGGTCGAACGTGGGCATTATAGGTACACTACGCAGGTGCAGCTGCTTTTATCCAGTTGTTCCACTCGAGTGCTCTCGCAGTTGACTTGCCTGTATGACTATCCGCCTTACGTACAGACGTCTCGAGCAAACCGTTGTTCTGTACTCACCATACCTGGGGAGTATGGAATCTGCTTGGAACCCGGAGAGGTAGCCGCAGGTATGGGCACCAGTGGTTCCAACTACTACTACAGTTCTCCAGGACTGGCCATGATGCATGTGCGTCTACTCTGGTCTCACTAAGTAGTGCCAATGCCACGCTCCACAGAATTATGGATTGAAGGGCGCAAGCAACAAACAGCTGTGAACAGCGTCCATGTGCGTCGGACAGTACGCATCGTTTTTAGCACTAACGGGTTTGAAACTCTGCCGCAGCAGCGTCGTATTGAAAATTTCTACCTTTGTACACACCCATATATTGCGCAAATGTATCTCTACTCGTATACACATATGCGGATGCATGTGCCTGCACCCACTTTGGAAGGTTTGGTAAGCTGTGAGTCAGGACACCTACACCTTGTACAACTGGTTACCATCAGATGTATGCGTATACGTTAAGGTGCAGAACCACACAAAGCCACACAAAGGCTTTGCGACTAACTGCATAAAACAGTTTAACGCACGCGTCTTTACACTGTAGTACTGAAATTCTTAAAGGTCGTCATATCGAGGTTCCATTTTCGGACCTAGCGTGCCACGTGGTTCGGATGTCTTCAGCAGTACCCAAGAGTGCTGGATGAGTGGAGACGACCAGTGGTGATACAGGGATTAATACGGACCACCGGAGAGAGTGTGTTCTGTTTTTGTTGTGAATCAAGGAGACGAGAAATGCGAAATATCTTCACTTACAGCTGGTGTAAACGTGTATAGTTAAGCATACATCTACACGTGCATGCTTATTGAACGCACCTCTCAGATTGTGTGTATGTTCTCTTATAGGTATACATTGGTGTGTGCATGTACTTACACACAAGAAGTATGCAACAGATCGCTGCTGTCGTGCACACTGGTGTACACGTTGTGCACGCCAATATATCCGACGTCAGTGTAGCGGGAGTGTGAAGAGCAGGTCATTCTTCCAGCCGCAAACACACTCGACTGCAACTGCAACCTTCTACGGGAGACGCGATTACATCATCGCCTTCAATTTGGTACCTCACATAATACTGGTACGGCAATTCATCACTTCTTCGGCCCTCAGATTCCTTGTTACACGCCCGTGTCTACGTGCTTTAAGAGGGATTATACTGATACATACCCACATGCTGGATAACCACTGTGGCTGGTGCGTACAGAGATTCATCGTTGCTGGAAGAGGGCGTGCGGGACAGGGCTGCCAGACCCTTCAAGCGCAGTTTACGCACACACACCACCTAGCGCTTCGTTAGCGGATTAGCACTTCATTGATACCCCGTTTTTTAAGATAAAAGACAACTGGGTTGGCCCGTCCCACTCAAACGCGTACACGTGTCGCAGATCGGGTACACATACCCAGATGAAAAGTGATAAACCCGCTGTACAGCTCGCGGTTCCCTACTCTATGCATCTCTTACACGCACGAGTGTACAGATATATACACATACACATGTTAGCTGTTTCCGTCTCCT
>NW_021148470.1:0-704 GCF_002837175.3 Physeter macrocephalus
CAGGTGGACGTGTAGAGGGAGACAGAGAGACAGAGAGAAGGAAGGACGGACGCGGGGCAGCTGCATGCGCTCACATACGCGCCTTCGCCCTGCAGAGACGGCACGTGTGCCTGCGCTCTGCCATGCTCTCTCTCTCTTTCTTTTCCTCGTGTATGTTGTATGTGTGATGCGGGTGGGTGTACTGGGTAGCTAGCTGCACACAGGCTTCTCTGTCTGCCACGTGTTGCTGCTGCTGCTGCCTTTCCGCATATATCTGAGCAGCTCTCTCAGCAGGCCTCCTCACGCGTGTGTATGTATGTATATGTATGCGTGGAGAAGCTCCACGTGCGTGTGAGGAGGACGTGCGTTTTCACACGTGTATTTGTGTGGATATGTATTTGTGTCTGTGGGTGTATATATATGTGTGCGTAGACGTCGGTGACAAGCACAGATAAATTATTATTTTATAATACACAGATGACAGTCGGTGTCTGTCTCTGCGTCTGGCGAGAAGAAAGTGGCGTGTGTGTGTGTGTGTGTGTGTGTGTGTATTTCTACGCAGACACGCCGGTTCGAGCAGCTGGCGAATAAACGACTCGTTGTGGTGGTGGACGGGTGGGACCGTTTCTCTCGCTATCCCAGGGTGAGCCTTTTCTCCTGGAAGAATGTCGTATTTTCTTTCTTGCTTCACTTTTTTGTCGCTCTTCTTCTTTTTTCTCTTAGAG
>NW_021148470.1:7822-8726 GCF_002837175.3 Physeter macrocephalus
TGTGTGTGTGTAGACCTATTCGGAGATACAGAAACACATATATACGCAGCAGCAGAGATAGACCACTACAGAGACGCGGAGACGCCTGCGTGTGCCTGCGAAGTGATAAACGTGTAGACAAATGTTGCTGTGCTCGCATCTGTGGAGAGAGATACACAAACAGACAGACAGCCGGCTATGAAATGTGAAAATGAACATCATCTCTCTACTGCTACGGAGAGATATTTGCAGAGATGTACTGCACGAGTCGACGACAGAGAGGAGGTAGTGGTGCCTCTCTCACGGCCACGACGATACCACGCCCCCCCCTTCCGACGACGGCAAAAATAATAACACAGTGGAGATACTACTTCGACTTGACATATAATAGCGTGAATGTATCTAGACAGAGAGAAAGAGAAAGAAGAAAGGAAGTAGATAAGCAGGAAAATTCACGCTCGCGCCCCGGCGGTGTGTGGTGCAACGGCGCGCAGCCGTCGTCTCTCTGTCGTCTCTCTACGTGTGTGTGTGTGTGTGTATGTGTGTAGGAGATATATTTTTCTTCTTTCTCCCGCTGCGCTGAGATCCACGCGTAGATGTGTGCAACCAGGGAGTCGCAGCGAGAAAAACTGATAGATGTCGTCCGACGATTCCCCCTCGCCCTCACCGCGGGGGCCAATTGTCTCTCTGTCTCTGTCTCTGTCTCTCTCTCTCTCTCTCTGTCTTCCACCAAACAGTCAGCAATGCATGCAGGGGGGGCCGGCCTGAAGCGCTGCTCACTTTTTCCTGGCTGTAGCAGACAGAAAGAAAGAGAGTACACGCCACTGATGATGATGATGGTGGTGGCCTCTCTCTGCCGCTGTAACGTGGGAGGACTCGTGTGTGGATATCTGCATGCCGCGCCTTTCTTTCTCTGTGTGTGTGT